>NC_036875.1:29779378-29789521 GCF_002910315.2 Salvelinus sp. IW2-2015 | reverse complement strand
GGGGATATACGGTGTGGCTATGTGGGGGGATATACGGGGGGAGATATACAAGTGGGATATATACATATACAGGGGGGGTATGCAGGGGCGATATACAGGGGGGATATACGGATGGATATATGAGGGGGATATACAGGGGGGATATATGGGGGAGATATGCAACTGGGAGATATACAGGGGGGATACAGGGCGGGATATATGGGGGTGATATATAGAGAGGGGGGGTATACAAGGGGGATATAGAGGAGGGGGGTATACTGGAGGGGCTATACACGGGGATATACATGAGAGGAATATACCAGGAGATATATGGTGGGATATATTGGAAGGGATATACGGAAGAGGATATACAGGGGGATATGCAGGAGGTATATGGGGGGTATACAGGAGGGGGATATATGGGGGTGGGGGGGTTGCTATACAGAAGGGGCATATACAGGAATGATATTTCCAGGACTGGGACATACAGGAAGGAGGATATACAGGGGGAATATACAGGAAAGATGACTCAAATGTAAAAGATTAAAGTGCCTTTGAACGGAGTATGGTAGTGGGTGCACCGGTTTGTGTCAAGAACTGCAATGCTGATGGGTTTTTCATGCACAACAATTTCCTTTGTGTATCAGAATGGTCCCCCACCCCTTAGGACATCAGGTCAACTTGACACAACTGTGGGAAGCATTGCAGTCAGCATTGGTCATTTTCCCTGTGCATAGCCACGGGAAGTAGTTTGTGGTTGGGTGTGCTGCTGTCACGTTCGTTGACGGAAGAATCAGACCAAGGTGCAGCGTGGTAAGCGTACATCATTTTATTAGATGAACACAAAAAAAACAATAAACTACAACCGAACGTGAAGCTACATGCAGCGCAGAACGCAACTACACACAAACAAGATCCCACAAACTAAAGGTGGAAAAAAGGCTGCCTAAGTATGATCCCCAATCAGAGACAACAATAGACAGCTGCCTCTGATTGGGAACCATACCCGGCCAACAAAGAAATAGAAAAACTAGAATGCCCACCCTAATCACACCCGACCTAACCAAATAGAGAAATAAAAAGGCTCTCTAAGGTCAGGGCGTGACAGCTGCGATTATTTTGCCGCCGTCTGAAGACTAGGACTAGTTAAGGCCCAGTGCACTACTTTTAGTGTTTACCAGTATTTGAATATTGAGTCTGATAATTATCTATCCAAAACTTTCCAAAAACGAAAAAATGTATCTGATAATACGTGTGGATTATAAAAAGACTTGCTTGATATATATTTTCCAGTTTCTTGAAATACTTTGCAAATGCAAACTGTCAAAACTGAAATTGTCATACTGGTCCCCCGTGGGAATCAAACTCACAACCCTGACATTGCAAGCGCCCTGCTCATCACATCACATCATCCCAAAACACTTGATGTCTCAATGTACTCAATTACTGTATTGGTTGTTGTTTTTCCTCATGGTGATGGAAAGTCTACAGGTACAAACCTAGATGACCAACCTATATACAATACAGTCATGTACAGTACATTTACATGAAGTGGTTTGTAAGGATGGTAAATTAATACTGCACAAAAAGTGGTTGTTTTCCATGTTATTTGATCAAGAAATTTCATTTGATGTAGATGTTTTGTGTCTTTGCCCATAACTTTGCACCTTTTGATGTAAATGTTTCAGAACAGGGTTTTGTTCTTTCTGCATCCCATTAGAATTAAAATAACAGAGAAAGGGTCAGGGCAACAACTCTTACAATTCCAACTATTAAATCCTGTAAGATACTGTTCTTAATTATACAACTACCTTTCTTGCCAAAACGGAGTTGCTGAAAAAATGTTTTTGCCCGCGCTACAGACGTCTATATCGGTCCGCAAATACTAGCAAAGGCCCAGTACTTTTGTGAAAACATGTTTTTTTTTTATATTAATGTATTTGTTTTTATTCAGATGTTTTATTATAGAATCCATGCCCTGACGAGTTGAGGCTGTTCTGAGGGAAAGAGGGGAGGGGGGTGCATCTCAATATTAGGAGACGGTGTTCTTAATGTTTGGTTACTTCAGTATATTATGTTGCTTTTTCCTTCATTCATTAATTCCTTCTTTCACACACCACACACACACACACACACGACCACACACACACACACACACACACAACACACACACACACACACACACACGACACACACACACAACACACACACACACACACAGCAGCACACACACACACACACACACACACACACACACACACACACAACTACACACCATGCCAAAGATCAAGGAGATCTGGAAACTTGTAATCCATTTTAAGACTATTATCTCCATATTCTTGGAGCAGTTTTTGTTTTGTTTTGTTCTGTTTTCATTGGCTCTTCAAAACAAGAAAGACATTTCAAATCCACCCCGATCAATCCACATATATTTCCCTCTAGCCTCTCATAGTTTGTCATTTCGTTTTGACATTTTAACCTTCACTTTAACTTTTTAAAGAAATTGGTGAAAACACTATGATGTGGAGAGAAAGAGGTTTATAGTTTTACTCAAGGTCAGGGGAAGAATGGAGATAGTAAGACCTTGGACACTAAAGCCTGGTTATGACTCTTTTCGCCTGCTTTTCATGGTTTAGCTAGAGACCAAAGAAAACTCTGTGTGGGCTCAGGTATACATATGTTATCGTTGTCCCACATGCTCCCAAGCGTACCAATTATCATGATAGGTAGGACGAGTGAGGGAAGGGAGGAGGGAGGGGGGGAGGTGAGGAGGGAGGGAGGAGGGAGGGAGGGAGGGAGGGAGGAGGGAGGGAGGAGGAGGGTAGGCAAAGGGCAGTAGATGGAAAGTCAGAGAGTGCAGGGATAGATGGAGAGAGGGAGGGATGAGAGAGTGAGAGGGGAAGGGAGAGGATGTAGATAGAAATGTCAGAGAGAAAGTGTCAGCCTTCAATGTAATTGCTCTTAACTGAACTGGAACAGCCAACTCCAGCACTCATCCTGCCTCACACTGCAATTACCAGGCAGTCAATTAAGCCCTCCAAAACACAGCTAACACTAATATAGCAGCAGAGTGTCTAGCTAGTTGCTACTGCTGCTGTCTCTCTCCACTGCAGCAGTCGTTAATGAGAGAACACACTGTAGTTCATTAAAGGTAGACTCAGCTTCTCCACTGTTTTGGTCCCGTGGCCACCACGCTGAAACAGCATGTAGCGAAACCGTGCAATGCGCAATACTGTGTTTGACTGTGTGAGAGCGAAGTCTTACATCTCACTCATCTCGATATCTCACTCTGTTGCAATCATCATAGCCATGTCAGATATTACCAGGTGCTTGGTAAAGAATCTAGTAAGATGATAGTGATTACGATGATTATAGCATATCTAACATTCTCTCTCTGCAAACAACTCTTGTTTTAGGTCAAATGTTTTTACCCATCTCGAAGGACCATCTACGAAAGAGAATCCCTTTGTTTTTGTCAAATGCCCGTCATTACCAGGTTCTTGGTAGAGAAGTGTTTTACATTGGTGGTGTTTTCCTATCATGGATGTGTGTACTTGGTGTAACAGTATACGTTCATGTTCTTGTCCACAGGCCAGAAGTGTCACAAATCCTGTAACGGTCGCTGTTGGGTCCCAAGGAGGACCAGTGTCAAAGCTGTGAGTATCCTTATAGTCTCTCTCTCTCTCTCTCTCTCTCTCTCTCTCTCTCTCTTTCTCTTTCTCTTTCTCTTTCTCTTTCTCCTCAATTCAATTCAAAGGGCTTTATTGGCATGGGAAACATGTGTAAAATAGATAAGTGAAATAGATAATGAACAAAAGTGAAAGGAACAATATAAAATTAACAGTAAACATTACACTCATAAAGTTCCAAAGGAATAGACATTTCAAATGTCATATTATCTCTATATATACAGTGTTGTAACGATGTGCAAATAGTTCAAGTACAAAAGAGAAAATAAATAAACCTAATGTGGGTTGTATTTACAATGGTGTTTGTTCTTCACTGGTTGCCCTTTTCTTGTGGCAACAGGTCACACATGTTGCTGCTGTGATGGCACACTGTGGTATTTCACCCAATAGATATATGGGAGTTTATCAAAATTGAATTTGTTTTAGAATTATTTGTGGGTCTCTGTAATCTGAGGGAAATAGGTGTCTCTAATATGGTCATACATTTGGCAGGAGGTTAGGAAGTGCAGCTCAATTTCCAACTCATTTTGCACACAGTCTGTCTTCTCTTGAGAGCCAGGTCTGCCTAAGGCGGCCTCTCTCAATAGCAAGGCTATGATCACTGAGTCTGTACTTAGTCAAAGTTTTCCTTAAGTTTGGGTCAGTCACAGTGGTCAGGCATTCTGCCACTCTGTACTCTCTGTTTAGGGCCAAATAGCATTCTAGTTTGCTCAGTTTTTTTGTTAATTCTTTCCAATGTGTCAAGTAATCATCTTTTGTTTTCTCATGATTTGGTTGGGTCTAATTGTGTTGCTTTCCTCGGGCTTTGTGGGGTCTGTTTATGTTTGTGAACAGAGCCCAGGGACCAGCTTGTTTAGGGGACTCTTCTCCAGGTTCATCTCTCCGTAGGTGATGGCTTTGTTATGGAAGGTTTGGGAATCACTTCCTTTTAGGTGGTTGTAGAATTTAATGTCTCTTTTATGGATTTTGATAATTAGCGGTTTTCGGCCTAATTCTGCTCTGCATGCATTATTTGGTGTTTTACGTTGTACACAGAAGATATTTTTTGCAGAATTCTGCATGGGTCTAAAGCTTTTTTGAAATCAGTAAAGCATGAGAAGACTTTGCCTTTGTTTTGGTGTGTTTGTCAATTAGGGTGTGCAGGGTGAAAATGTTGTCTGTCGTACAATAATTTGACATTTGCTCAGTTCAGTTATTTCACTGAGGAAATGCAAGAGTCTGCTTTAATGATAATGCAGAGGATTTTCCCAACATTGCTGTTTACGCATATCCCACAATAGTTATTGGGGTTAAATTTGTCTCTCTGTCTCTGTCTCTCTGTCTCGCTCTCTCTCTGTCCCCCTTCTGCCTCTCTCTCTCTCTCTGTCTCTCTCTCTCAATTCAATTCAAGGGCTTTATTGGCATGGGAAACATATGAAACAAGTGAAGTAGATAATAAACGAAAGTGAAATAAACAATAGAAATGAACAGTAAACATTACACTTACAATGTCATATTATGTCTATATACAGTGTTGTAACTATGTGCAAATAGTTAAAAATAAATAAGCATAAATATGGGTTATCTCTCTCTCTCTCTCACATGCCTCTCACCATGTCACATACTCTTCTTTTCCTCTCCCTCTCCCTCTCTCTTTCTCTCTCTCTCTCTCGCTCTCTCTCCCTCTCCCTCTCCCTCTCTCTTTCTCTCTCTCTCTATAGCTCTCTCTCCCTCTCTCTCTCTCTCTCCCTCTCTTCTCTCCTATCTCCTCTCTCTTCTCTCTCTCTCTCTCTCTCTCTCTCTCTCTCTCTCTCTCTCTCTCTCTCTCTCTCTCTCTCTGCTCTCTCTCTCTCTCTCCTCTCTCTCTCTAGCTCTCTCTCTCTCTCTCTCTCTCTCTCTCTCTCTCTCTCTCTCTCTCTCTCTCTATAATTCAATTCAATTCAATTGACTTTATTGACATGGCAAGTTCATTATTACTTACATTGTCAAGTAAGTATACATTATCGAAAATACAAATATATATTTATATATAAATAAATGGTGGGACCAACAGCAATAATAGTAGTGCTAGAAATGGGATTACCATTAAATAAAGGTGAAAAAAAAAACAAACAAAAAAAACAACTACAACAACAATATTATTGAGAACAAACAATACATTAAAGCAATGGTAGTAGACCAGTGTCAACATGACTGAGAAGACACATGACATGGTATGAAAGACATAACAAAACAAGATGGGAAATATTATCGACATTACTTGCACTTTTCACTGGCTGTCCCTCAGGTTGTGACAGGAGGACACATATTTGGCTGCCAAAACTGCACATTTTGGCTTTTCACCCATAAATATTAGATTTTTTCTTCATCTTTGTTAGTTTCAAATTCTTTGTATTGATTTATAATTTTGGGGAAGAAATATTCTTCTAGGTCTGAGTATTTGTCACAGTGTAATAGGAAATGCTCTCTACCTCTCCCCTGGAGCAGAGTGAGCACAGCCTGTCCTCTCTGGGCAGCCAGTTTTGTCTGTGACGACCGGTCTCTATAGCCAGACTGTGCTCACTGAGCTGTACCTAGTCAATGTTTTTCCTCAGTTTTCTATCAGTCACAGTGGTCAGATAGTCTGCCACCATGTACTGTCTGTTTAGAGCCAAATAGCATTGAAGTTTACCACATTTTTTGTGGTGTTCTTTCCAATAAGTGATATATTTTTATTTTTGTTTTGTGATGATTTGGTTGGCCAGATTTTCTGAGGGCTGTCCTGAGGCTCTATGGGGTTGGTTTGGGTTGGTGAACTGAGCCTCAGAACCAAGCTGGCTGAGGGACTCTTCTCTTGTTTCATCTCTTGACATTGTAGAGCTGTGTGTGATGTAATGTTTTGAGTCACTTGTTTTTTGATGGTTGTAAAATTTGATGCCTCTTTTTCTATTGGAATGAGGAGGGGGTATTGGCCCAATTCTGCTTCTACATGCGTTATTTGGAGTTTTTCTTTGCACTTGCAATACAGTCTTGCAAAACTCTGCATGCAGTATTTCGATTATTTTGTTTGTCCCATTTGGTAAATTCATTTTTAGAGAGTGGACCCCATACTTCACTGCCATATAGAGCAATTGGTTCTATAACTGATAGAAACATTTTGAGTCAGATTCTAATTGGAATACCGATTTTGATGTTCCTTTTAATGGCATAGAATGCTCTTCTTGCTTTGTCTCTCAGCTCATTCACAGCCATGTGAAAGCTACCTGTGTTGCTGATATTTAGTCCTAGATATGTGTAGTTTTTGGTGTGTTCTAATAGAACTGTGTCCAAATAGAATTTATACTTGTCATCCTTATTTCCGGACCTTTTTTGGAATATCATTATATTTGGTTTTTTTAGGTTAACGGTCAGAGCCCAGGAATGACAGAACCTGTGAAGACGATCTAGGTGCTGCTGTAACCCCTCTTTAGTGGAAGACAGCAGCACCAGGTCATCTGCGTACAGCAGACACTTGATTTCAGTGTTGTGTAGGGTGATACCAGGTACTGCCGATTCTTCTAATGTTTTTGCCAATTCATTAATGTAGATGTTAAATAGTGTTGGACTTATTGGGCAGCCCTGTTTCACTCCCCCGTCCCTGAGAGAAGAAGTCTGTTTGCTTGTTGCCAATTTTAACCGCACATTTGTTTTTAGTGTACATTAATAAAATCATATGTTTTCCCTCCAATACCACTTTCTATTAGTTTATAAAAAAGACCTTCGTGCCAAATTGAATCAAATGCTTTCTTGAAATCTACAAAACACGAGTAGATGTTGCCTTTGTTTTGGTTTACTTGTTTATCAATTAGAGTGTGGAGGGTGTAAATGTGGTCTGTTGTACGATAATTTTTTAGAAATCCAATCTGGCTTCTGCTCAGGACGTTGTGTTCRTCAAGGAAATKATGTAGTCTGCTATTTATAATACTGCAGAGAATTTTCCCCAAGTTGCTGTTAAYGCAAATTCCTCTGTAATTATTTGGGTCAAATTTGTCTCCATTTTTATAGATTGGTGTGATCAATCCCTGGTTCCAAATATCGGGGAAAATACCTGCAGTGAGGATAATGTTGAAGAGTTTGAGTATAGCCAATTTGAATTTGTGGTCTGTATATTTGATCATTTCATTTAAAATACCATCAGCACCACAGGCCTTTTTGGGGTGGAGAGTGCATAGTTTTTCCAATAATTATTCTTCTGTAATTGGGGTATCCACAGGATTCTGATAGTCTTTGACTGCTGATTCAAGGATTTGTAATTTTTCTTGTATATCTTTGAGTTCTGGGCTCTTTGTTATATTGCTGTAGAGGTTTGCAAAGTGATTTCTCCACATATCCCCATTTTGGATAGCCAATTCCTCATGATGAGGTTTGTTTAATTTATTCCAATTCTCCCAGAAGTGGTTTGATTCTATGGATTCCTCAATTCCATCCAGCTGATTTCTAATGTGCTGTTCCTTTTTTGTTCTTAGGGTGTGTTTGTATTGCTTCAGGGTTTCTCCATATTGAAGGCGTATATTTTTGTTGTCTGGTTCTCTGTGTTTTTGATTAGATATATTTCTCAATGACTTTCTTAGATTTTTGCAATCTTTAGCAAACCATTTTTCATTATCTGTTATTTTTGGTTTGCTCTTATGCTTCTTTAAATTAGCCAAGGAGGCTAATTTGTCAAAGTTGTCATAGTTGTCATAGTTGTTTCTGTGGGGGTATGTGGGGAGGGAAAGGTTGTTGCTTCCTGGTAGGTGTTTATCCCCATGACTGTTAATAGTGTCTTGTTCTTCTGCTGTTCKWGCATTYAGGTCYCCACAGACCAGTACGTTGCCTTGGGCCTGAAAGTGACAAATTTCCCCCTCTAGAATGGAGAAACTCTCTTCATTGAAGTAGGGTGACTCTGAGGGGGGAATGTATGTGGCACAGAGGAAGACGTTTTTATCTGTCAAGATAGCCTCCTTGCTTGTTGATTGTGGCATAGTAGCCTCAGCATGTGGTTTAATTTTACTTCATGTCGTTGGTGGGCCTGGGCCAGTTGCTCCTCTCTACAGCTTGGTGCGTAGCATTAAACACATGCTGGGGGGGGGGTGGGGGGGTAGGCTCGTCTGGGTGGGGTTTTGAAAGCGGGCTGGGCCTAGAGCTGGGCTGGTCCTGTGCTACTTGGGCTGTGGGTGGGTGTTGTGGTTGGTGGTGGCTGTGGCCGTGGCCGTGGCTGGGGGGAGCCTGGGTGCTGGTCCGGGTGTTGCCTAGTGATACTCGGGGGGTGGAGGATTGCCTTTCGCTGTTCCTGGGTGGAGAGGTGGGCTGCGGTTTTAAGTGACGTTCTTGAGAGTCTTGACAAGGATGGGGCCTGTCTCCCAGTACAAGGGTGAACATGGTCCTAGAGACAGTCCAGATTCGAGGGCGGGAAATGGTGGGACCAGGCGTACAATTGGCGTTTATTCTTGGATTGTGGCAGGGTGGGAAGTCCTCCTCTGTAGAAGGGTTGACCCCACGACCTTGAGTTGGGGAGATTGCGAGGTCTCTCTCGCTCTCATTTATGGGGTTTTTATCGGCATGTGGAAACATATGTTTAACATTTCCAAGCAAGTGGAGTAGATAATTTAATTGTAAAATTAAACTGTAAACATTACACTCACAGAAGTTCCAAAAGAATAAAGACATTTCAAATGTCATTATGTTCTATATACAGTGTTTGTAACAATGTGCAAATAGTTCAAGTACAAAAGGGAAAAATAATGAAAACATCAATACCGTTTTTGTTTTCACAATGGTGTTTGATCTTCACCTGGTTTGCCCTTTTCTTGTCACAACGCAGTTGCACGTAGCCTGTCCTTCTCTTGAGAGCCAGGTCTGCCTACGGCGGCCTTTCTCAATAGCAAAGGCTATGCTCACTGAGTCCCTGTAACATAGTCCAAGCTTTCTTAAGTTCGGGTCAGTCACGTGGTCAGCTATTATGCCAACTGTGTACTCTCTGTTTAGGAACAAATTGTATTCTATGTTGCTCTTTTTTCGTTGTTTGATTCTTTCCAATGTGTCAGTAATGATCTTTTGTTATTCTCATGTTTTTGGGTTTTGGTCTAAAATGTGTTGCTGTCCTGGGCCTCTTGTGGTCTCTGGTCTGCCCTCCCTACGAACAAAAGCACTCTTTAGTCACGTTCTCATTACTGATCCTTGTGACCTGGGCCAGCCTGACGGGCGCCTCCCTCCTCGTCGTTTAGCTCTAATCAATCTCATTAATTAGCTTTGATGAGGTGGACTTATTAAACTAAACCCTCTCCCAGACAAGGTGTGTAGTGTCTGGGTTCCGTGGACAGTGTCAACGCAATGCATCATCATGACTTCATGTGAAGCTATAATCCATCAGGGAAACAATGACCTGTCTTTGAATCTCAAGAGACATCTTCCAGAAGGAAGTGTTTAAGATTTTTACGTAATGAACCGGCAATTTTTGTGTTGCTTCAAAAGATAAAGGAGTTTTCAAATTTTTCCT
>NC_036875.1:29765727-29779353 GCF_002910315.2 Salvelinus sp. IW2-2015 | reverse complement strand
GATCAAAGATGTGGAATAATGTTTAAAGTGGCTAGAATGATACAATGTATTAACATAAAGATGGCAAGATGCAGTAGATGCCAATAATAGAGGACCCAGATATATTTACAATATAACATATCAGAGAGTTTGAGTAATGTAGGGTATGTAACCATTATATTAAGTGGCATTGTGTCTAGAAGTGGCTAGTCGCATACATTTACATCATTTCCATCATTCCCAATTACTATTGGGTAAGTGGCTGGAGTTGAGTCAGTATAGTTGGCAGCCCGGCCACATAAATGTTAGTGGTTGGCTGTTTAAAACAGTCTGATGGCCTTGAGATAGAAGCTGTTTTTCAAGTCTCTCTGGTCCTGCTTTGATTGCACCTGTACTGAACCCTCGACCTTCTGGAATGAAGCGGGGTGATACATGGCAGTGGCTGGTGGTTGTTGTCCCTTGATGAATCTTTATTGGCCTTTCAAATCAAGTTTATTTTATATAAGCCCTTCGTACTCAGCTAATATCTGCGAATGCTGTACAGAACCCAGCCTAAAAAACCAAACAGCAAGCAAATGGCAGTGTAGAGGCAAACGTGGCTAGGCAAAAACCTCAATCAGAAATGCAAAACGCCTCGCACTAGGAAGAAAACCTAGAGGAAAGGACGCAGGCTATGAGGGGTGGATGCCCAGTCCCTCTTCCTGGCTGTGCGGGTGGAGATTATATAGGCAGAAAACATGGCCAAAGATGTTCAAAATAGTTACATAAATGACAAGCTAGTCAAATATATTATCAGTAATAATGGTACAGTTGGTTTTTGGTCACATAGCCGATCATTAAGAGTTAAGAGAATAAACAGGCAGGTTCTCGGGAAAGGTAGGGGTTTCCATAACTGCCAGACAGAACTAGTTGATACTCGGAAACAACTGAAACACGCAAGAGCCAGGTGACTGGGGAACAGGCAAGGAAGTCATCATGCACCGGTAGTCCCTGACGTATGGTCCTTAAAGGCTCAGGTCTCAGCCGAGAGAGACCGAAAGAAAGGATGAGAAAGGAGAGAATAGATGAAGAGCAATCAAAAAAAATCTCATCACAGACACTGGATACAGACAGGAGAATAACTCCAGATATAAACCAACTGACCCTAGCCCCCTGACACAAACTACTGCAGCATAAAATACTGGAGGCTGGAGACAGGAGGGGTCAGAGAGACTGTGGCCAACCATCCGATTGATTCCCCGGACAGGGCCAAAGAGGAAGGATATAAACCCCACCCACCTCTTGGCCAAGCACAGCCCACCCGCACCAAACTAATCCACCTGTCCTGTGACAAATCTGGGTGGGGTGTAGGTGTTCCAGCTGCGAGGGCAGGTGTTTGCCCACTACTACGTGGATGTCGTTGCCTGCAGACCTCACTTACCCTCTGGAGGATGACCTTAAGACGTGTTGTGCGGCGAGCAGTCTGCACGTAACCTAAGGCGGGTAGATGATAACACAGCCCGACAGGAGATGCTCAATACGATTGTCCGCCATCCTCGTAGAAGTTTGTTGAGTAGCTTTGGTGAAAGCACCGAAGATTTCTTCAGCCTCCTGAGGTTGAAGGGAGGCGCTGCTGAGCGCCCTTCCTTCACAAAGCTGTCATCGTGCTGGGGTGGACAATTCAGTTTGAGTCCCGTGATGAATGGTACACCGAGGAACTTGAAAACGTTCCTCAACCTATCTCCAACTACTGTCCCCCGTCAACTTGTGGATCACGGGGCATGCTTCCTCTTGCTGTTTCCTGAAGCCTCTCACCAAACATCTCTTTGTTTTGTTCTGAGTTGTAGTGTGACGGTTATTTCCTCTGTATCTTACTCCACACCTCCGAGGGTCCCTCCAGCCTTCTCTCCCTGTAGGCCGTCTCGTCGTTGTTGGTAATCAAAGCCTACCACATGTAGTTTGTCGTCCGGCAACTTGATGATTGAGTTGGAGGAACGTGCATGGCCAACGCAGTCGTGGGTGACAAGGATAGACCAGGAGAAGGGCTCAGAACGCACCTTGGGGGCCCAGTGTTGAGGATCAGCGGGGTGGAGAATGTTGTTACCTTACCCTCCACCACCTTGGGGGCCGGCCCCGCTCAGGAAGTCCAGAGCCCAGTCTGCACAGGGCGGGGTCGAGACCCCAGGGTCTGCGAGCCTTGATGACCGACGTTGGACCGGGTAGCTAATGGTGTTAAAATGCTGAGGCTGTAGGTCAGATGAACAGCAATTCTGCACAATAGTATCTCCCCTTGTCCAGATGGGTTAGGGGCAGTGTGCAGTTGTGGTTGCGATTGGTCGATGTGGACCTATTCCCGTCGGTTAAGCAAAGTTGGAGTGGGTCTAGTGTGTCAGGTAGGGTTGGAGGTGCATATGGTCCTTGACTAGTGCGCTGCTTCAATAGCACTTCCATGATGACGGAACGTGAGTGCTACGCCGGGTTCCGGCGCGCAGGCGGTAGTCCTGTACCTTAGCTCTCCAGCTGTTAGCTTTAGCTCCTTCCTTAGGGAACCAGGAGGAATTGGTGGCCCTCTTGAAAGCATGGGTGGGAAAACAGCAGACTGGGATAAAAGGATTTCGATTGAATATGTCCTTAAAAACAACGCAACCAGCTGGTCTGCCGCATGCTCTGAGGACGCGGCCTGGGAATTGCCGGTCTGGGCCTGCAGTCCTTGCGCAGGGTTAACACATTTAAATGTTTTAAACTCACCTCGGCTGCAGTGAAGGAGAGCCCCGCAGGTTTTTGGTAGCGGGCCGTGTCAGTGGCAGCTGTATTGTCCTTCCTCAAAGCGAGCAAAAAAGTTATTTAGTCTGTCTGGGAGCAAGACATCCTGGTCCGCGACGGGGCTGGTTTTCTTTTTGTAATCCGTGATTGACTGTTCTATTCTATTTAAGATAGAATGTGTGTCATGCCACTTGGGTGGATGTAGTGTGAGAATGGTGGAGTTCTTGTGCTCATCTTACCATGACCCTCGGCCTATCACATGTGAGCATAGTAGACTCAGCATTTGTTTAATGTCACTCATTTGGTTGGTGGGGGCTGGGCCAGTTGCTCTATAGCTCTCTCTCTCTATATAGCTCTCTCTCTATAGCTCTCTCTCTCTATAGCTCTCTCTCTTTCTCTCTCTCTATAGCTCTCTCTCTCTCTCTATAGCTCTCTCTGTCTCTATATAGCTCTCTCTCTATATATATATCTATCTCTCTCTCTCTTCTCTCCTCTCTCCTCTATCTCCTCTCTCTCTCTCTCTCTCTCCATAGCTCTCTCTCATCTCCCAGTTGTCTCCAGCCCTAGCTCCCGCCCATCCGCCCTCTTCCAAGATGCCAGATTCTAAATCCTCTCCTCGTCAGGCTTAAACGACCTGGATTTCCTCTACCACCCACTCCACTGGCTGCCCTGCTTTAAGACAAACTGTTGAACAACACAAAGTCAGTTGTCTCAGCTGTGAGCCAGGTTAATCTAGCTGTGTTGTGTGAAGGTGTGAAAGGTAACCTGGGTCAGCTGTGCTCTGTCTCCCTGGGCTGACACACACACACACGCACGCACGCACGCACACACACACAAACACACACACACACGCACATGTGCACGCGCACGCACACAGGAGACAGTGTTGCTGTAACAGTCCTGTAGGAAAACACCATTAGGGTTGAGTTGAAGAACTACATCTGTAACTTACCTGAATCACTCTCATGTCCTCTCTCAGTACTGCTGCCTCAGCCTGCTGCCTCAATACTGCTGCCTCAG
This sequence comes from Salvelinus sp. IW2-2015, assembly GCF_002910315.2. Taxonomy (NCBI): domain Eukaryota; kingdom Metazoa; phylum Chordata; class Actinopteri; order Salmoniformes; family Salmonidae; genus Salvelinus; species Salvelinus sp. IW2-2015. Next base: position 29,775,612 of record NC_036875.1, on the reverse strand, counting down.
TACTGCTGCCTCAGCCTGCTGCCTCAATACTGCTGCCTCAGTACTGCTGCCTCAATACTGCTGCCTCAGCCTGCTGCCTCAATACTGCTGCCTCAGTACTGCTGCCTCAGCCTGCTGCCTCAGTACTGCTGCCTCAGCCCTGCCTGCCTCAGTACTGATGCCTCAGTACTGCTGCCTCAGCCTGCTACCTCAGTACTTGCTGCCTCATACTGCTTGCCTCAGTACTGCTGCCTCAGCCTGCTGCCCTCGTACTGCTGCTTCAGTATGCTGCCTCAGCCTGCTGCCTAGTACGGCTGCCTCAGTACGGCTGCCTCAGTACGGCTGCCTCAGCCTGCTAACTCAGTACGGCTGCCTCAGTACGGCTGCCTCAGTACTGCTGCCTCCAGCCTGTCTGTCCGTCCGTCCGTCCGTCCGTCCGTCCGTCCGTATGTCCGTCTGTCCGTCTGTCTGTCTGTCTGTCCGTCTGTCTGTCTGTATGTCTGTCTCTCTGTAACCCAGGCCCCCCATGCTTCTGTCACTGTACTGAGCATGTCTCTCATTTCTCTCCATCTTTGATATTCTCCTCTCTTTATTTCCCCGATATCTCTCTCCCCTGTCTCTGAACATCACTCAGTGGTCATTACTGTAGGCATATGTATCTATATCCCTCCATCCCCTCATACCCTCTCTTTCTTTCTGTCATTTTACTATCTTTCCATCACATGCATTCTCTCCAATCTCTCTCTCTGCTTCTCTGTTTTCTCTCTCCTTTCTCACTCTCTCTCTGATACAGCATCCCTTTCCCTCCATCACTCTTGCTCCATCCCTCTTGCTCCAGCCCTCTTTGCTCCATCCCTCTGCCTCCCATCCCTCTCCCTCCTTCCCTCTTGCTCCATCCCTCTTCTCCATCCCTCTCCCTTCTCCCGTCTTGCTCCATCCCTTTCCTCCATCCCTTCTTGCTCCATCCCTTCCCTACATCCTCTTGCTCCATCCCTCTCCCTCCTCCTCTTGCTCCATCCCTCTTGCTCCATCCCTCTCCCTCGCCCTCTTTGTCCCTCCTTTCCCTCCATTTCCCTCTTGATCCATCCCTCTTGCTCCTATCCCTCTCCCTCCTCCCTCTTTGCTCGTCCCTCTCCCTCCATCCCTCTTGCTCCGTCCCTCTCCCTCCATCCCTCTTGCTCCATCCCCTCTCCCTTCTTCCCTCTTGCTCCGTCCCTCCTCCATCCCTGCTCCCATCCTCTCCCTTCTTCCCTCTTGCTCTCCCTCTCCCTTCTTCCTCTTGCTCCGTCCCTCTCCCTCCATCCATCTTGCTCCATCCCTCTCCCTCCTTCCCTCTCCCTCTAAATCCCAGTTGGCAACCTTAATTGGAGGACGGGCTCATAGTAATGGCTGGAATGGAATCAATGAATGGTAGCGAACACATTAAATACATTGTTCCATGTGTTTTATACCATTCCAATGCATTCCAATCCAGTCATTATTATGACCTGTCCTCCCCTCATCAGCCTCCTGTCTCCATCCCCTTCCCTCTATCCCTCTTCCTCTATTACGTCGATTCCCTCCCTCGATTCCTCTCCCTCATCCCTCTCCTCCATCCCTCTCCCTCCTCCTCTCTTCCAACCCTATTCCCTCCAACCCTCTCCCTAACATCCCTCTCCCTCCCTCCATTCCTTCCCTCGACCCTCTCCTTCCAACCCTCTCCCTCCGTCCCTCTCCCTACATCCCTCTCCCTCCCTCCATCCCTCTCCCTCCATCCCACTCCCTCTATTACCCCATCCCTCTCTCCCTCCATCCCTCTCCATCCATCCCTCTCCCTACATCCCTCTCCCTACATCCCTCTCCCTCTACTCGTGCATATCTGTAAACAACAGCTCGTGCACAAAATCTAAGGAAGTCTCTAGATTTTGCTTGCCTGAAATAGAGTATCTTATGATAAATTGCAGGCCACACTATTTGCCAAGAGAGTTTTCATCTATACTTTTCGTGGCTGTTTATTTACCACCACAGACGGACGCTGGCACTAAGACTGCACTCAGTCAGCTGTAGAAGGAAATAAGCAAACAGGAAACCACTCACCCAGAGGCGGCGCTCCGAGAAGCCGGATACTTTAATGTATGGAAATTTAAATCAGAATTACCTAATTTTTATCAGAAAATTTCCATCAACATGTTAAATGTGCAACCAGAGGGAAAATAATTCTAGATCACCTGTACTCCACACACTGAGACGCATACAAAGCTCTCCATCGCCCTCCATTTGGTAAATCTGACCACAATTCCATCCTCCTGATTCCTGCTTACAAGCAACAATTCAAGCAGGAAGCACCAGTGACTCGGTCAATAAGACCGTGGTCAGATGAAGCAGATGCTAAACTACAGGACTGTTTTGCTAGCACCGACTGGAATATTTTCCCGGGATTCTTCCGATGACATTGAAGAGTACACCACATCAGTCACTGGCTTCATCAATAAGTGCATCAATGACATCGTCCCCACAGTGAGTGTACGTACATACCCCAACCAGAAGCCATCGATTACAGGCAACATTCGCACTGAGCTAAAGGGTAGAGCTTCTGCTTTCAAGGTGCGGGAAGCTAACCCGGAAGCTTATAAGAAATCGACGAACCATCAAAAAGGCAAAGCGCCAATACAGGGCTAAGATTGAATTGTACTACACCGGTTCCAACGCTCGTCTTATGTGGCAGGGCTTGCAAACTATTACAGACTACAAAGGGAAGCACAGCCTGCCCAGTGACATGAGCCTACCAGATGAGCTAAATCACTTCAATGCTCGCTTCGAGGCAAGCAACACTGAGACATGAATGAGAGCATCAGCTGTTCCGGACGTAGCCGACGTAGGACCTTTAAACAGGTCAATATTCACAAGGACTACGGGGCCAGACGGATTACCAGGATGTGTGCTCCGGGCATGTGCTGACCAACTGGCAGGCATCTTCACTGACATCTTCAACATGTCCCTGATTGAGTCCGTAATACCAACATGTTTCAAGCAGACCACCATAATCCCTGTGCCCAAGAACACTAAGGTAACCTGCCTAAATGACCACCGACCCGTAGCACTCACGTCCGTAGCCATGAAGTGCTTTGAAAGGCTGGTAATGGCTCACATCGACACCATTATCCCAGAAACCCTATCCCCCCCAACCCCTCTTTTACATACTACCTCAATTAGCCTGTATAACCTGTGCCCCCGCACATTGGCTACCCAGACTATCTGCATTGTATCCCGCCACTCACCACCCGCCAACCCCTCTTTTACGCTACCGCGACTCTGTGTTTATCATATACATATATGCATAGTCACTTTAACCATATCTACATGTACATTCTACCTCAATCAGCCTGACTAACCGGTGCCTGTATATAGCCTAGCTACTGGTATAGCCTCACTACTGTATATAGCCTCGCTATTGTTATTATTCACTGTATTTTTACTGTTGTTTTTTATTTCCTTACTTATCTATTGTTCACCTAATACCTATTTTTTACTCAAAGATTGCACTGTTGGTTTAGGGCCTGTAAGTAAGCATTTCACTGTAAGGTTTACCTGTTGTATTCGGCGGACGTGAAAAATAAACTTTTATTTGATTTGGTTATTACTCGATCCCTCTCCCTCCATCCTTCTCCTTCCATCCCTCTCCCTCATCCCTCTCCCTCCATCCCTCTCTCTCTATTGCCCCATCCCTCTCCCTTCTTCATGCTCCCTCCATTCCTCTATCCCTCATCCCTCTCCCTTTATTGCCCAATCCCTCTCTCTTCTTCCTGCTCCCTCCATCGCTCTATCCCTCTCCCTCTCCCTCTATCCCTCTCCCTCTATTGATCCATCTCTCTCCTTCTCTCTCTCCATTAAATACCTCTCCCTCCATCTCTCTCCCTTCATCTCTCTCCCTCCATCTCTCTCCTTTCATCTCTCTCCCTCCATCTCTCTCCCTCCATCTCTTTCCCCTTCATCTCTCTCCCATCTATTGCTCCATCTCTCTCCCTCCATTCCTCTTCCTCCATCCCCGCTCTCTCATCCCTCTCCCTCTATCCCTCTCTCTCTATTATCCATATCTCTCCCTCTCTCTCCATCCATACATCTCCCTCCATCCATCTCTCTCCATCTCTCTCCCTCTATTGCTCCATCCCTCTCCCTCCATCTCTCTCCCTCCATCTCTCTCCCTCCATCTCTCTCCCTCCATATCTTTCCCTTCATCTCTCTCCCTCTATTGCTCCATCTCTCTTCCTCCATCCCTCTCCCTCCATCTCTCTCCCTCCATCTCTCTCCCTCCATCTCTCTCCCTCCATATCTTTCCCTTCATCTCTCTCCCTCTATTGCTCCATCTCCTTCCTACATCCCCCTCCCTCCATCTCTCTCCCTCCATCTCTCTCCCTCCATCTCTCTCCCTCCATAATTTCCCTTCATCTCTCTCCCTCTATTGCTCCATCTCTCTCCCTCCATCCCTCTTCCTCCATCCCGCTCTCTCATCCCTCTCCCTCTATCCCTATCTCTCCATTGATCCATCTCTCTCCATCTCTCTCTCATCCATCTCTCTCCCTCCATCTCTCTCCCTTCATCTCTCCCCCTCTATTCCTCCATCTCTCTTCCTCCATCTCTCTCCCTCCATCTCTCTCCACCCATCGCTCTCCCTCCCTCCATCTCCCTCCCTCCACTCCTCTCCTTCCATCTCTCTCCCTCTACTGCTCCATCCCTCTCCCTCATCCCTCATCCCTCTCCCTCCATCCCTCTCCTTCCATTCCTCTCCCTCCATCTCTATCACTTCATCCCTTTCCCTCTATTGTTCCATCCCTCTCCCTCCCTCCATCTCTCTTCCTCCATCCCTCTCCCTCCATCCCTCTCCTTCCATTCCTCTCCCTCCATCTATATCACTTCATCCCTTTCCCTCTATGTTCCATCCCTCTCTCTCCTCCATCTCTCTTCCTCCATCCCACTCCTTCATCTCTCTCCCTACATTGCTCAATCCCTCTCCCTCCATCATTCCTTCTCTATCCCTCTTCCTCCATCTCTCTCCCTCATCCTTCTCCCTCTATCCATCTCCCTTTATTGCTCCACCTCTCTCCCTCCATCTCCCTCCCTCCATCCCTCTCCCTCTATTGATCCATCCCTCTCCCTCCCTCCATCTCACTCCCTCCATCTCTCTCCCTCCATCTCTCTCCCTCCATCCTCTTCCTCCATCCTTCTCCCTCTATCCTCTCCCTCTGTTGCTCAATCTCTCTCCCTCCTCCATCCCTCTCCCTCCATTCCTCTCCCTCCATCCTCTCCTCCATATCTCTCCCTCCGTCCCTCTCCTCCATCCCTCTTCCTCCATTCCTCTCCCTCCATCCCTCTCCCTCCATCTCTCTCCCTCCGTCCCTCTCCCTCCATCCCTCTCCCCTCCATCGCTCTCTATCTATTACTCAATCCCTCTCCCTCCACTCCTCTCCTTCCCATCCTTCTCCCCATTCCTCTCCCTTCATCCCTCTCCCTCCATTGTTCCATTCTCTCCCTCCATCTCGCTCCCTCCGACCCTCTCCCTCCATCCCTTCCCTCATTCCTCTCCCTCATCCTCTCCCTCATTCCTCTCCCTCCATCTCTCTCCCTCTTTTTCTCCATCTCTCTCCCTCCATCCCCTCCCTCCATCTCTCTCCCTCCATCTCTCTCCCTTCATCTCTCCCTATATTGCTCAATCTCTCTCCTGCCATCCTTCCTCTTCCATCCCTCTTCCTCCATCTCTCTCCCTCATCCTTCTCCATCTATCCTCTCCCTCTATTGCTCCATCCCTCTCCCCTCCCTCCATCTCTCTCCCTCTCATCTCTCTCCCTCCATCCCTCTCCCTCCATCTCTCTCCCTCTTTCTCATTGAGAGGGCAGAAGGATGCATTACCAGTGTGTGAGAAACAGCTAGATGAAGCCTCTCAGTATAATACTCTCGCATCAAGCACTGAATACAGAACGCCCTCATCAATATCAACTGATAGTTAGCTGGCTGTGTTATGTCCTGACACGCAGGTGACTAAACAGGCTCCCTGGTCTATGACACACACACACACACACACACACCAAACACCCCTCTCCCCAGACTGTCTTAGAGGCAGAGCCTGAGCCCCTCTAGAAACATAGGCAGGAACTCAGCAGCTCCATAAAATCAGACAGCTAGGCAGCGTTGATATAAGATGCAGCACTGTGACTGATGCTCTTGTCACAGCCTGTTCAAATTGAAGACATTCAGCGTACTCTATGAGATTGATTACTTTTTTATTGTAGTGGCTGCCTGGTATTTTTTAAGTGGATATTTAAAGGCAAATAGTGTGTGTGTATATATGTGTGTGTGTGTGTGTGTGTGTGTGTGTGTGTGTGTGTGTGCGTGGTGTGTGTGTGTGTGTGTGTGTGTGTGTGTGTGTGTGTGTGTGTGTGTGGTGTGTGTGTGTGTGTGTGTGTGTGTGTGTGTGTGTGTGTGTGTGTGTGTGGTGTGTGTGTGTGTGTATGTGTGTGTGTGTGGGCGTGCGCGTGTGTGCGTGTGTCGCTCCTGACGAGGTCATTTGTTTGACAAAATGTCTTTTTGGTAAGTAGGCCATTTAATTTCACTAACGTAGCGGGTGGCGGTGTAATGGAATGCAGTGATGGTGCGTTAGCGGGGGTGAAAAGAAAAGACACAGGGAAGAGGAGGGGAAGGAGGAGAGAAGGATGGGAGGTGGGATGAGTATAGCATAGCAGGGTGGAGAGGAGTATAGGAGGGTGAGGAGGAGAGGAGTTTAGGAGTGTGAGGAGGAGAGGAGGAAAGGAGCGTGAGGAGGAGAGGAGTATAGGATGGTGAGAGGAGAGGAGTTTAGGAGGGTGAGGAGGAGAAGAGTTTAGGAGGGTGAGGAGGAGAGGAGTATAGTAGTGTGAGAGAGGAGGAGAGGAGTGTGAGGAGGAGAGGAGTTTAAGAGGGTGAGGAGGAGAGGAGTATGGAGGGTGAGGAGGAGAGGAGTTTAGGAGTGTGAGGAGAGAGGAGTTATAGGAGTGTGAGGAGGAGAGGAGGGAGGAGGAGAGGAGGGTGAGGAGGAGAGGAGTATAGGAGGGTGAGGAGAGGAGTATAAGGGTGAGAGAGGAGGAGTTTAGGAGGGTGAGGAGGAGAGGAGTATAGGAGTGTGAGGAGGAGAGGAGGGGAGGAGGAGAGGAGTATAGGAGGGTGAGGAGGAGGAGTAAATAGAGGGTGAGGAGGAGAGGAGTTTAAGGAGGGTGAGGAGGAGAGGAGTATAGGAGTGTGAGGAGGAGAGGAGGGTGAGGAGGAGAGGAGTATAGGAGGTGAGGAGAGGAGTATAAGAGGTGAGGAGGAGAGGAGTTTAGGAGGGTGAGGAGGAGAGAAGAGGAGTTTAGGAAGGTGAGGAGGAGAGTGTTTAGGAGGTGTGAGAGGAGAGGAGTATAGGAGGTGAGGGTGAGAGGAGTATAGGAGGGTGAGGAAGAGAGGAGTTTAGGAGTGTGAGGAGGAGAGGAATATAGGAGGGTGAGAAGGAGAGGAGTTTAGGAGTGTGAGGAGAGAAGAGTATAGGAGGTGAGGAGGAGAGGGTTTAGGAGGGTGAGGAGGAGAGGAGGGTGAGGAGGAGAGGAGTTTAGGAGAGTGGGGAGATGAGGAGTATAGGAGGATGAGGAGGAGAGGAGTTTTGGAGGGTGGGGTGGAGAGGAGTTTAGGAGGGTGAGGAGGAGGAGAGGAGTTTAGGAGGGTGGGGAGGAGAGGAGTGTGAGGAGGAGAGTATAGGAGGGTGAGGATGAGAGGGAGGAGATAGGAGGGTGAAGAGGAGAGGAGTTGAGGAGGAGAGGAGTATAGGAGGGTGAGGAGGAGAGGAGTATAGAGGGTGAGGAGGAGTATAGGAGTATAGGAGGGTGAGGAGGAGAGGAGTATAGGAGGGTGAGGAAGAGAGGAGTTTTAGGAGTGTGAGGAGGAGAGGAGTTTAGGAGTGTGTGGAGGAGGGAGTTTAGGAGGTGTGAGGAGGAGAGGAAGGTGAGGAGGAGAGGAGTATGAGGAGGTGAGGAGGAGAGGAATGTGAGGAGGAGAGTAATATAGGAGGGTGAGGAAGAGAGGAGTTTAGGAGGGTGAGGAGCAGAGGAATGTGAGGAGGAGTATAGGAGGTGAGGAAGAGAGTAGTTTAGGAGTGTGAGGAGGAAGGAGTATAGGAGTGTGAGGAGGAGAGGAGTATAGGAGTGTGAGGAGGAGAGAGAGTTTAGGAGGGTGAGGAGGAGAGGAGTTTAGGAGGGTGAGGATGATAGGAGTATAGGAGTGTGAGGAGGAGAGGAGTTTAGGAGTGTGTGGAGGAGAGGAGTTTAGGAGTGTGAGGAGGAGAGGAAGGTGAGGAGGAGAGGAGTATAGGAGGGTGAGATGAGAGAAGTATAGGAGGGTGTGGAGGAGAGGAGTTTAGAGTGTGAGGAGGAGAGGAGTATAGGAGGGTGAGGAAGAGAGGAGAGGAGTTTAGGGAGGTGAGGAGGAGAGGAGTTGGAGGGAGGGGTGAGAGGAGAGGAGTATAGGAGGTGTAGAGGGGAGAGGAGTTAGGAGTGTGAGGAGGAGAGAGTTTAGGATGTGTGGAGAGAGGAGTTTAGGAGTGTGAGGAGGAGAGGAAGGAGGAGGAGAGGAGTATAGGAGGGGTGAGGATGAGAGGAGTATAGGAGGGTGAGGAGGAGAGGAATGTGAGGAGGAGAGTAATATAGGAGGGTGAGGAAGAGAGAGTTAGGAGGGTGAGAGCAGAGGAATGTGAGGGAGTAGAGGAGTATAGGAGGGTGAGGAAGAGAGTAGTTTAGGAGTGTTGAGAGGAGAGAGTATAGGAGGTCGGTGAGGAGAGAGTAGTTTAGGAGGGTGAGGAGGAGAGGAGTATAGGAGTTGAGGAGGAGAGGAGTATAGGAGTGTGAGGAGGAGAGGAGTTTAGGAGGGTGAGAGGAGGAGAGAGTTTAGGAGTGAGGATGATAGGAGTATAGGAGGGGAGAATGAGAGGAGAGGAGTTTACGAGGGTGAGGAGGAGAGGAGTAGAGGAGAATTAGGAAGGTAAGGATGAGAGGAGTTTAGGAGGGTGGGAGGAGAGGAGTATAGGAAGGTAAGGATGAGAGGAGTTTAGGAGGGTGAAGAGGAGAGACGTTTAGGAGGGTGGGGATGAGAGGAGAGGAGTTTAGGAGGGTGGGGAGGAAAGGAGAGGATTATAGGAGCGTGGGGAGGAGAGGAGAGTTTAGGAGAGTGAGGGGGAGAAGAGTTTAGGAGGATGGGGAGGAAAGGAGAGAAGTATAGGAGGGTGGGGAGGAAAGGAGAGGAGTGTAGGAGGGTGTGGCGGTGGGGGCCTTACTTGGCTCATCGTGCTCTAGCGGCTCCTTGTGGTGGTTCGGGTGCCTGCAGGTTGACTTCGGTTGTCAGTTAAACATTGTTTCCTCAGAGGCATTGGTGCGGCTGGCTTCCGGGTTAAGCGGGTTAAGCTCGGTTTGGCGCGTCATGTTTCGGAGGACGCTTGACTCGATCTTCCCCTCTCCCTCTCCCGTTGGGGATTTGCAATGATGAGACAATTGGATTTCACTAAATTGGGGAGAAAAAGGTGCTAATGTTTGATGTGCTAATGACATTATGCTAGTTAATTATGAAAAATGTTGAAAAAAACTCATTCTACGTGAATTATCACTCAATTTAAGATATTTACGCTTGCTTAGATTGCAAGTGTTGCAGTTCATCCTGAAATCATCACCATGACTATGCACTGCTCTGCCCATGATGCTAGAACTTCCACCTCCGCCATAGCCCCACCATGTCCCCAAGAACTGCCACCTCTGTCATAAGCCACCATGTCCCCAAGAACTGCCACCTCTGTCATAGCCCCACCATGTCCCCAAGAACTGCCACCTCTGTCATACCCCACCATGTCCCCAAGAACTGCCACCTCTGTCATACCCCACCATG
>NC_036875.1:29737456-29762788 GCF_002910315.2 Salvelinus sp. IW2-2015 | reverse complement strand
CTCTCTCTCTCTCTCTCTCTTGCTCTCTCTCTCTCTCTCTCTTTCTTTCTCTCTCTCGCTCTCTCTGCAGTGGAAGCACATTCAGGAGAGATGTCTGATAGCCATCTCAATCACACTACTGTCACTGATAGATGGGAAACAGAAATATAGCTCCACAGACTGACAGGATGTCATATGAACATCATCTCTCAAAACTATCTAGCATCACCTCAACTCTCGACTTTCAGCTCTACTCTTTAAGAAAAAAAGGTGCTTTTTAGAACATTGAACGGTTCTTTGGCTGTCCCCATAGGAGAACCCTTTGAAGAACCCTTTTTGGTTCCATGTAGAATCATTTGGTGTTCAATGTAGAATCTATTCCACAGAGGGTTCTACATGGAACCCAAAAGGGTTCTACCTGGAACCAAAAATGGTTATCCTATGGGGACAGCCGGAGACCCTTTTGGAACACTTTTTTCTAAGAGTGTTCTCTCTAGCCTCAGCTCAACTCTATGAGTCTGTTTCCTGGACACAGATGAAGCCTCGTCCTATGGACTGAAACGCCTGGTTAATGGAGAATCCCCATTAAAAATGTATTTTTTGTCCAGGACTAGGTCTAATCTGTGTCCGGGAAACTTGCCCCATGTGCGCTCTCTGAAGCCCCTTGAAAGGCCAATGTGTGTTTTGTGTTTCTGACAATAAAAATGACTTGTCTAGTCTTCATTCAGCAGATTTATAAAACTATTTTAATCTATGAAGCATCACTTATATGGATGCTCTTTCTCTCAAGCACTCCGTTTGTGGATTTGTTTGCCTTTTTGGATTCTATTCACAGTCATGTTTCTGTAATGGGAACCTGTTATATTGTGCTCTTCTGTTGTCTATCTGCAGTGACTAAGACTGTGTGTGCTGAGCAGTGTGACGGTCGCTGTTTCGGACCCTGGGTTAGTAACTGCTGCCATCGCGAGTGTGCAGGGGGATGCTCCGGACCCAAGGATACAGACTGCTTCGTAAGTACACACACACGCACACCCTTCACAAAGCCTATCATCACAAAATACAAAACCCTCCTTCCAATCACCTGTTTCCATGGTGAATATTTTCAAACCGCCATAGAGTTTTTGATTATAGACCAGCTTGTCTATTTCTTTCTTTGCTCTTCTTTTCTCTTTGTACATCAGAGCTTTTATCTTAACTGTGTCCTTTTGTGTGAATGTGAGGTTACTTCCATCAGGGGCTATTCATACTTCCATAGAGAAGGTGCTCCTGACACAAAATCTCCCTGTTTAAATCTTCTGGCTCTCAAATGGCACCCTATTCCCTAAATAGTGAACTGCTTTGGGCCAATGGGCCCTGGTCAAAAGTAGTGTGCTAAACAGGGAACATGGTGCTATTTGGGAAACAGGCATTGTTCTTTGTGGGAAAGATACCGTTAAAATCAAATTTTCTCCCACAAAGCCTTGTGTTAAATATAAAACCATTACTGTGCCCACCTCCCCGTACTCCTGTTCCTTTGTTAATCTCTCTCTCTTTTTCTCTCTCTTTCTCGCTCTCTCTCGCTCCCTCTTTATCTGTCGATTTATCCTGGCCGGATCAAACTTCTTTCCAGAGTTTATTGTATTATGTTTCATGTTGAGCTAACCTTTCTGTTTAATTAGATATTGTGAGTTCTAACTATTGATATTACACCTCTCTCTCTCAATTGTGCTGCTTTAATTGCAGTTGCACTTTTGGATAAATGGACACTTCTGACTGGAAAAACAGCCTGGATTAAACTCCAGGGATTTGTCCCAAATGACACGCTGTCCCCTTTATAGTGCACTACCTTTGACCATAGCCTTAGCAAAAGTAATGCTCTAGATAGGGAAATGAATAAGTTTGCGATGTATCTCAGATCTAAACTTTTTCACATAATGAGAGCTGCTTAGCCATTCATCATGCTAAATATTACAATACATACCACTAGATTAGTATAGAAGGGTTTGTAATAGTGATCCCAAACATGCACTATAGTACACTTGTTAAAATCAAATCAAATGTTGTTTGTCACATGCGCCAAATACAACAAGTGTAGACCTTACAGTGAAATGCTTACTTACAAGCCCTTAAGATTTAAAAAAAAGTATTTACTAAAATAAACTGAAGTAAAACATAGATAAAAAAATAAAATAAAAATAATAATTTAAGAGAAAAATGTATTAACAGTAGTGAGGCAGGGGGTACCAGTACAGAGTCAATCGGTGGGGGCACAGGTTAGTTGAGGTAATTGAGGTAATATGTACATGTAGGTATAGGTGAAGTGACTATGCATAGATAATAAACAGAGAGTAGCAGCAGTGTAAACATGTGAGTGTGGGGCGGGGGCGGGGGGGGGGCATTACAAATAGTCCGGGTAGGCATTTGATTAGCTGTTCAGGAGTCTTATGGCTTGGGGGTAGAAGCTGTTATGAAGCCTTTTGGACATGCCACTTGCCATGTGGTAGCAGAGAGGAGAGTGGCTGGAGTCTTTGACCATTCCTCTGACATCGCCTGGTATAGAGGTCCTGGATGGCAGGAAGCTTGGCCCCAGTGATGTACCGGGCTATACGCACTACCCTCTGTAGTGCCTTGCGGTCGGAGGCCGAGCAGTTGCCATACCAGGCAGTGATGCAACCAGTCAGGATGCTCTCGATGGTGCAGCTGTGGAACTTTTTGAGGATCTGAGGACACATGCCAAATCTTTTCAGTCTCCTGAAGGGGAATAGGCTTTGTCATGCCACCTTCACGACTGTCTTGGTGTGTTTGGACCATGATCTTTTGTTGTTGATGTGGACACCAAGGAATTTGAAGCTCTCAACCTGCTCCATTACAGCCCCGTCAATGAGAATGGGGGCGTGCTCAGTCCTTTTTTTCCTGTAGTCCACAATCATCTCCTTTGTCTTGATCACATTGAGGGAGAGGTTGTTATCCTGGCACCACACGGACAGGTCTCTGAACTCCGTCCATTAGTCTGTCTCATCATTGTCACTGTTGTGTCGTCTGCAAACTTAATAATGGTGTTGGAGTCGTGCCTGGCCGTGCAGTCATATGTGAACAGGGAGTACAGGAGGTGACTGAGCATGCACCCCTGAGGGGCCCCCATGTTGAGGATCAGCATGGCAGATGTGTTGTTACCTACCCTTAGCACCTGGGGGCGGCCTGTTCAGGAAGTCCAGGATCCAGTTGCAGAGGGAGGTGTTTAGTCCCAGGGTCCTTAGCTTAGTGATGAGCTTTGAGGTCACTATGGTATTCAACGCTGAGCTGTAGTCAATGAACAGCATTCTCACGTAGGTGTTCCTTTTGTCCAGGTGGGAAAGGGCAGTGTGGAGTACAATAGAGATTGCATCATCTGTGGATTTGTTGGGGCGGTATGCAAATCGGAGTGGGTCTAGGTTTTCCGGGATAATGGGGTTGATGTGAGCCATGACCAGCCTTTCAAAGCACTTCATGGCTACAGACGTGAGTTATACGGGTCGGTAGTCATATAGGCAGGTTACCGTAGGTGTCCTTGCGCACAGGGACTATAGTGGTCTGCTTGAAACATGTTAGTATTTCAGACTCGGTCAGGAACAGGTTGAAAATATCAGTGAAGACACTTCCCAGTTGGTCAGTGCATGCTTGGAGTACACATCCTGGTAATCCATCTAGCCCTGCGGCCTTGTGAATTTTGACCTGTTTAAAGGTTTTTCTCACGTTGGCTACAGAGAGCGTGATCACACAGTCGTCCGGAACAGCTGATGCTCTCATGCATGCTTCAGTGTTGCTTGCCTCGAAGAAAGAATAGAAGTAATGTAGCTCATCTGGTAGGCTTGTGTCACTGGGCAGCTCGCGGCTATGCTTCCCTTTGTAGTCCGTAATAGTTTTAAACCCTGCCACATCCGACGAGCGTTGGAGCCGTTGTAGTACGATTCAATTTTAGACCTGTATTGACGCTTTGCCTGTTTGATGGTTCGTCGGAGGGAATAGCGTGATTTATTATAATCGTCCGTGTTAGAGTTTCGGTCCTTGAAAGCGGCAGTTCTACCCTGTAATCCATGGCTTCTGGTTGGGGTATGTACGTACGGTCACTGTGGGGATGAGGTCACCAATGCAATTATTGATGAAGCCAGTGACTGATGTGGTGTACTCCTCAATGCCATCAGCCTGACTAACCGGTGTCTGTATGTAGCCTTGCTACTTTTATAGCCTCGCTACTGTATATAGCCTGTCTTTTTACTGTTGTTTTATTTCCTTACTTACCTATTGTTCACCTAATACCTTTTTTGCACTATTGGTTAGAGCTTGTAAGTAAGCATTTCGCTGTAAGGTCTACACCTGTTTTATTCGGCGCACGTGACAAATACACTTTGATTTGTTGGATTTGAAGAATCCCAGAATATTTTCCCGTCTGTGCTAGGAAAACAGTCCTGTAGCTTAGCATCTGCGTCATCTGACCACTTCTGTATTGAGCGATTCACTGGTACTTCCTGTTTAAGTTTTTGCTTTTAAGCAGGAATCAGGTGGATAGAGTTATGGTCAGATTTGCCAAATGGAGGGCGAGGGAGAGCTTTGTACGCTTCTCTGTGTGTGGAGTAAAGGTGCTTATCAATTGCTAATTACTCACTAACTCTGTGTGTGTGTTTTAGTATGTTTGTGTTTACAGCTACATAGCAATTAAGTGATAATGTGCTTGCTTGGAGAGCATAGGGCTCCCAGTGGCGATAAGAAGCTTAATGACTGTTATTTAGCTGCAAACTGCTGTGTGGACTGTGTTTCCTTGACCACCCAGCACTAGTGTGTGTGTGTGTGTGATGGTGTGTGTCCATCTGCGTGTGTGCATGTGTGTGTGTGTTTTGTCCACAGGCGTGCACCAACTTCAACGACAGCGGGGCGTGTGTGACCCAGTGTCCCCAGCCCTTTGTGTACAACCCTACCACCTTCCAGCTGGAAAGCAACCCCAGAGCCAAGTACACCTATGGTGCCTTCTGCGTCAAGAAATGCCCACGTAAGGAGTGACACACACACACACACACACACACACACACATAACATACACCCATACTTTTGTGAAATAAGGGGACATAAAAAAACGGTGACATAAGAATAAACACACATGCTACATACATACACACACGCATGACAGTAATTCGCTAAGCATCTACTAAAGAACATACATCATTATATATTATACACACACCATACACACCATTCTAGTTTGCTCATATATTAGCAGATTACAACGTTTTGCTTTCATGTTTTACAAGTGGATTTTGCTCTTCACTCGTGTTGTAGCCTTTTTCAACCACTCCACAAACAAGTCGGTTAGGACATCTACTTTGTGCATGACACAAGTAATATTTCCAACAATATTTTACAGACAGATTATTTCACTTATAATTCACTGTATCACAATTCCAGTGGGTCAGAAGTTTACATACACTAAGTTGACTGTGCCTTTAAAAAGCTTGGAAAATTCCAAAAAATGATGTCATGGCTTTAGAAGCTTCTGATAGGCTAATTGACATCATCTGCCGTATTCTTATCGGCAGACTCAACAGCCTTGGTTTCTCAAATGACTGCCTCGCCTGGTTCACCAACTACTTCTCAGATAGAGTTCAGTGTATCAAATCGGAGGGATTGTTGTCCTGACCTCTGGCAATCTCTATGGGGGGTACCACAGGGTTCAATTCTCGGGCTGACTCTTTTCTCTGTATACATCAACGATGACGCTCTTGCTGCTGGTGATGCTCTGATCCACCTCTACGCAGACGACACCATTCTGTATACATCTGGCCCTTCGTTGGACACTGTGTTAACAAACCTCCAAATGAGCTTCAATGCCATACAACACTCCTTCCATGGCCTCCAACTGCTCTTAAACGCTAGTAAAACTAAATGCATGCTCTTCAACCGATCGCTGCCCGCACCCGCCCATCCGACTAGCATCACTACTCGTGACGGTTCTGACTTAGAATATGTGGACAATATGTGGACAATTCGTCACCAGACCCACTGGCTCCAGGTAATCTATAACTCTTTGCTAGGTAAAGCTCCGCCTTATCACAGCTCGCTGTTCACCATAACAACACCCACCCATAGCACGCTCTCCAGCAGGTATATCTCACTGGTCATCCCCAAAGCCAACACCTACTTTGGCCACCTTTTCTTACAGTTCTCTACTGCCAATGACTGGAACGAATTGCAAAAATCAATGAAGTTGGAAACTTATATCTCCCTCACTAACTTTAAGCATCAGCTATCTGAGCAGCTTACTGCAGCAGTACACAGCCCATCTGTAAATAGCCCATCTAACTAACTACCTCATCCCCATATTGTTTTTATTGACTTTTTTTGCTCTTTTGCACACCAGTATTTCTACTTGCACATCATCATCTGCACATCCATCACTCCAGTGTTAGTTAGCTAAATTATAATTACTTCCCTACTATGGCCTGTTTATTGCCTTACCTCCTTACTCCATTTGCACACTATTTTTCTATTGTGTTATTGACTGTACTTTTGTTTATCCCACGTGTAACACTTTGTTTTTTGTCACACTGCTTTGCTTTATCTTTGCCAGGTCACAGTTGTAAATGAGAACTTGTTCTCAACTGGCCTACCTGGTCAAATAAAGGTGAAATAATTTTTTTTATAAAAAAAGTCAATTGGAGGTGTACCTGTGGATGTATTTCAAGGCCTACCTTCAAACTCTGTGCCTCTTTGCTTGACATCATGGGAAAATCAAAATAAATCAGCCAAGACCTGGTAGACCAGGTATGGTAGACCTCCACAAGTCTGGTTCATCCTTGGGAGCAATTTCCAAATGCCTGAAGGTGCCACGTTCATCTGAACAAAACAATAGTACGCAAGTATAAACACCATGGGACCACGCAGCCGTCATCCCGCTCAGGAAGGAGACGCGTTCTTTCTCCTAGAGCTGAAAGTAATTTGGTGCAAAAAGTGCAAATCAATCCCAGAACAACAGCAAAGGACCTTGTGAAGATACTGGTGGAAACAGGTACAAAAGTATCTATATCCACAGTTAAACGAGTCCTATATCGACATAAC
The DNA here is from genome assembly GCF_002910315.2 of Salvelinus sp. IW2-2015. Lineage (NCBI taxonomy): Eukaryota > Metazoa > Chordata > Actinopteri > Salmoniformes > Salmonidae > Salvelinus > Salvelinus sp. IW2-2015. Next base: position 29,755,744 of record NC_036875.1, on the reverse strand, counting down.
CTGAAAGGCCGCTCAGCAAGGAATAAGCCACTGCTCCAAATCTGCCATAAAAAAAGCCAGACTACAGTTTGCAACTGCACATGGGGACAAACATCGTACTTTTTGGAGAAATGTCCTCTGGTCTGATGAAACAAAAATAGAACTGTTTGGCCATAATGACCATCGTTATGTTTGGAGGAAAAGGGGGAGGATTGCAAGCCGAATAACACCATCCCAACCGTGAAGCACGGGGGTGGCAGCATCATGATGTGGGGGTGCTTTGCTGCAGGAGGGACTGGTACACTTCACAAAATAGATGACATCATGAGGCAGGAAAATTATGTGGATATATTGAAGCAACATCTCAAGACATCAGTCAGTGAGTTAAAACTTGGTCGCAAATGGGTCTTCCAAATGGACAATGACCCCAAGCATACTTCCAAAGTTGTGGCAAAATGGCTTAAGGACAACAAAGTCAAGGTATTGGAGTGGCCATCACAAAGTCTTGACTTCAATCCCATAGAACATTTGTGGGAATTTTAAGGCAATTCTACCAAATACTAATTGAGTGTATGGAAACTTCTGACCCACTGGGAATGTGATGAAAGAAATAGAAGCTGAAATAAATGATTATCTCTACTATTATTCTACTATCTCCACTATTATTGACATTTCACATTCTTAAAATAAAGTTGTCACGATCGTCTATAGGAGAGAGAGATGACCAAGGCGCAGTATGTGCAAAATACATCTTCTTTTATTGAAGAAGAGAGAAAACAAACAAGAAACGAACAACTATACATGAACTAACAAAATAACAAAACTGACGACCGTGAAGCTATACAAACATAAGTGCTGACACTAAACACTTAGACATAGACAATTACCCACAACCAGCTAAAGCCTATGGCTGCCTTAAATATGGCTCCCAATCAGAGACAACAATAACCAGCTGTCTCTAATTGAGAACCAATTCAGGCAACCATAGACTTTCCTAGACACCTACACKGAACACTAAACCATCTACTCTACTTAACCCCCTAAACCATACAACACCCTAGACAATACAAAAACACATACTACACCATGTCACACCCTGACCTAACTAAAATAATAATGAAAACAAAGATAACTAAGGCCAGGGTGTGACAGTTGTGATCCTAACCGACATAAAACAGGGAATTTTTGCTAGGATTAAATGTCAGGAATTGTGAAAAACTGAGTTTAAATGTATTTGGCAAAGGTGTATGTTAACTTCCGACTTCAACTGTATATAGCCTCATATATATTTCAACAAACAAACAATATTTTTAAGATACCTTGATTTTTAAACAATTTCCTCTCTTCGTCTCCCTGTTATTCATGAGCTGATCTGTTATCTGTATAACCATCAACTCTATTTTGCCACATAGGAGATATTCTGTCGTGAGTTGGACATTATCTAGCAAGTTTAGCCACTTTGATCATTTTACTTTTGCTTGACTGTTGTTACAAAGTTTGTATGTTTCGACAATGCTATAGCCTACTTGGGGTATCAAGATAGCCAAGGCCTACTGCTGAAATGCGCTGAATTAATTGAGGAACATGATAGCGCTTAGCATTTATGAATTCCCTCTAACACAATTCATAACGATGTCATCGGTGATCTAAGTTACTCTATCATTACTAAATATCAGTTTCACTTGCTGTGAAATCTTTATATAGTGGTGCAGCAAAACTGGCAATGTGACGTAGTGACAATCTTATTTTGGGAGAACACTGGCATGGTGACCATATCTTGGTTTTAAACGCAATTTGCTGTGTACAAATTATTCTAATTATGTTTGCTCTGACAAAAATTGGCCTGCGGCTGAACATAGTTGCCTACCTTTGGCCTAGGCCTTGACTCATCATCACTAGCGGAGCAGAGCAGGCTGGTCATTCTCATGAATTACCAAGGGCCTCAGGATATTGATTCATTTCTCAAACCTCTTTTTTTAAAGTCTGAACTTTTTTCCCTGAGGAATGCAGCGAGAAACTTCCTCGATCATCTCTACTTAGCCCCCTCTTCACATCTCCCCTTCATCCTCCCCTTCCTTTGAAGCAGCCATTTCCTCCACTGATTTAAACTGTCTTTCCCTCTTCTCTCCTCTCCTCTCCTCTCCTCTCCTGGGGCGTGTGCCTGGCACTCTGCTAGGAGCTCTGGCTCCTAACAGGAAGAGAGAGTGAGGGGTGTGCTGCCTCTAATGCAGCCCACTACTGATGAAGGACCACATGGATCAGACTTATTAGGGCACACCGTAGCGAATGTTTTTTTAACAACAAAAACAAAATGTTTATTATTGGACAAGTTCAGGTAGTCCCTCCCCATTTCAGTCTGATTAGTTATTTTTGGTGTTTAGTGATGACCCAGGCTCTTTTATTTCCTGCACTGCCACAAGGACCCCTGAAGAGGTACCTGTCATTTTGGTGTCCACCTCCATGCCTGAGGCTGTGAGAAAAGCAATCATTGGTCCCCTACACTCTCATTTGATGTGTATTTCTATCCCTAAACTCCTTCCTCAGTTCAGACTATCAGATGTTATACCAGCAGGGCCAAAGCAGTAAAGTAGATATGCGCTCACCTGGAGAGAACAATAAAACAATAAAACAAGATAAAGAGAACAAGGAACATCTTTAATCACAGGAGTCATCTTCAGGAGCACAGCAGCAGTAGTCACGTTCCACTGCTATTCATTGCCTTCAAGTCTCATAAGGAAGACATTTATTTACATTTAACGATGACTGCACTTCCTGATTTGAACTTGTTTTTCATCATTGCTCATTAAGAAATGCTAGCGGTCATGACTGAATGCAAACGAGAGTTGTCTTGGGGGTGTGGTTTAATGTGGGTGTTTCTTGGGTGTGTCTTTGCTATTAAATCACAACGAACAAGGACAGTAGATTTGAGTTTAAACATTATTGAAAGCAAGCTGGCAAAGAATTGTACCATTCCATTGGTCCCCCTAAGGAGATGTCACCGGGCCATGTAAAGCAAACTCCCCCAGTCTTTTTCCAGAAAACACGGTGCCACCATGTGTTAATAGGCAAAACGGGATGATTTGTTGACATAATTGTAATCCAAAACAAACCCTCAAGTATGTCATGATGCGATCACTTACCAAACTCTGTTTTGGACAAGACTGGCTTCATGACCAAAATTATCCTATTAACACTTTGTAGTCAATTTTGACACTAGAATGAATTATTTTGACTCATATCGATGCCACATAGGCCATTTAAAACCTGAGACGTTGGTTCTAAGGGGCAGTTGACCTTTAAACCTCCATGGCTCACATATCAATACCAGTTCAAATCACTCTGTTCTCATGCAACCTGTTCCACAGATTACATCCATAACATGTTTCCCAGTGGGTACTGCCTTGGAATTGCTCTGACACATACTATTTTTAACTCTATGTTTGCTGTTCCAGATAACTTTGTGGTGGACCACAGCTCCTGTGTGAGGGCTTGTCCCAGCAACAAGATGGAGGTGGAGCAGAACCGCATCAAGATGTGCATCGCCTGCACTGACATCTGTCCTAAAGGTGTCCAGTCCTGCACCGTCCTGAACCCTATCATCCTGTCATTCACATCCAGTTTATTCATCTGGTTGATTGGATGTAGTTGGGGTTGAGCTGTGGTTATGTTGTGGTTGTGCTTGACTATGGCTTACCCACTGCTCCAACCTCTCCAAACTCTGTGTATCTTCTTGTGACTGTCTGTTCCATATGAGTATTTCAAAGTGTTTGGGATAAAGCCAGAACACACATTTCCATTTAATTTTTGGGGAATATTTGACCAAGTAATCTTCTTCTCCTTCTTCATCTACATCTCCTTATCTGTTTTAGCTTGTGACGGTATAGGTACAGCCAGTCTGCAGTCAGCCCAGACTGTGGACTCCAGCAACATAGACAAGTTCACCAACTGTACCAAGATCAATGGAAACCTGGTCTTCCTCATCACTGGCATTAAAGGGTGAGAGCAAAACACACACACACACACACACACACACACACACACACACACACACACACACACACACACACAACCACAAACACCACACACACACAACCACACACACACACCAACACACACACACACACACACACACACACACACACACACACACACACACACACACACACACACACACACACACACACACCAGGTACCTTCTGTTCCCAACCACACAACACACTTTAGGATCAGTGTTCCATGTCTCGGCACAAAAGCCATGGACCTTGTAAAATAAACTGAAAGCTTACTTGCCAAATTGACTGAATTGAAATGGAACTGACCTTTCTATTTTTAACCTATCCACATTATAATTGGAAGAGGATGTGTAAACTCTAACATAGCCTATTAGAACCTCTAAAAATCTAAGCTGGTGGGGGGGGGGGGGGGGTTTAAGCTAACATGGAAGACGTCATGCAATGGATCGTTTAGCGAATTTGATTTGGAATTTTAGGACCCCTTTAGGTATCTCAAAAAATATTAACAAATGATTAGATCAAATATAGAATTTTGCCATTACTACTGTCGTGTCTTTGGCATCATTAAAGGTGAAGACTGTTATTTTATCAAATCAATTCTCTGTAATTATTATTACGTGATTAAACTAATAATGTAAATTTAATTAACTAGGAAGTTGGGGCACCACGGAAAATCTTCAGATTACAAAGTTATACTTTTCCGAATATAACTCTACAGATATTTTAATATCTGATCAATTAGTCTTCTATTAATTAATTATTCTTTACCTCACGGCAGTCTCATCCATAAACCAATTGGCTTAATAATTGATTTACTAACTAACTAAATAATCACAGAAATGCATAAACAAACAAACAGTAGATATTGGTTACTAACAATGATAGGGAAGATCCCCTAGTGGGCTAAACCAATATGACGGCTTGGTGGACAAAGAGAAGGGGTGTGGACTGAGAGAGCGGGAAAGACAAAATGGATCACTACACACAGTGGATAATTATATTCATTGAAATGCTAATCCTTTGCTCGCTCATTCTGGAATAATTGCTATCAATATATTTATGCCATTATGTAGTTGTTGTCTTCTCTGTTGGAATCGTTGGTCAGTTCATCAGAGATTCTCTGGCTACTCATGGTGGCGGCTCCTGATAGTGTCTGTTGTAATGGATACGTTGTTCCATTGTTCTTAGAATAGATGTTTTGGTGGTTGTCGGTATTCGCATCCCAGGTTTACATAATTTCTAGCCGCAGACTAGTAATTAGTATCTAAGATTTGCTCTTATTCTGTAGGGATCGATAGTCTCAGAGTTGAACCATTTCCAGCCGTGTAGCCAATGTGGTATGGTTAGGAATTCAACAACCCTTGCAACTTTAGCTTACACTGAGGTTTTTGTGGTCTTAACTATTCACAATCACAGCTCACGCTGTGGGTTTGCTTAGTCTGAAGAGGATTTTCTTAGGAGAGGCTTTTATTCGTAACAGTAGAAGAGGGCCGTATGAAATCCTTTGTTCACTCTGTGGTCTTTCTCTCTTCAAAAAAGGGGAAGAGAGTCTCTGCCAGGAATTTACGACCTGAGATAACAGAACCTGGGTGTAGGAGAGAGTGAGAGAGGGGGAAGCCACGATCTACGTCATGACATTACTATAGCCCATAGAAACGCATTGAATAATACATTCATAAACGGTAAAAAAGACAGTCAAAAAATTCATATTAAGGAATAAGGTCTGGAAATGTCTTCTATATCTAGGAGATATAAGAAAGCTCAGGAAATATATATATTTTTGGATATATATTTAACCTGTTATTTTTGTTGGCACAAAGCTAACAAAAATACCACTAATCGTTTGTATGGGTTACACTTAGTTTGTAGCTCTGTTCGGACGCTACTGACAGAAGTTGGCACATCAGCGTTATCGACTTCAGACAAGTTGTGAAGTAAAGCGGATATAACCATCATGTTTGTGACAGTCTACCCTTTCCATAGAGTGATCATAATAGTGTGTAGGCCAAACCGTGTAGCGTTACAGACGTTTTCGTGGTCTGACAAACACCTTCCACTGCAGAAGTTGAAGACCAACCCATTGTGGATTGAGACGCAGCCCATGCAGAAAAATACTGATATCTCTAGCTTAAACTGACTGATTTTGATGGGGTATTTTTTATTATGTGACTCAGATTGACGCATGGGTGGATTACCTAGAAAGGTCACTCCAAACACATTTTTGTTAAGCGCTGCTGTTTAACTGATTAAACAAAGCTTAGCCATGAAGTTTGTCTGAAATTTATGTCAAGAAGTCAAGAAAGTTTACCAGCAGCCAGTTGCACTTGCCACACTGGTAGCCTATTCGCGGGTGCTTTTTCAAATCTTGTGTCAGGTACTCCAGTGAGTATCATTGGCTCCAATGAGTGTAGTTTCCTAACTATTGTACTGTATTTACGTAATTCAAAATGTGTTTATTCTGTTGTCGCGGACCCCCTGCAATAGCTCCAGAGGACGTGGACCCCCAGTTGAATAACCCTGCTCTCGACAGCTCGCCTCCCTGTGATATGAGAGAAACAGTGGTTATGTGGGTGGCTTGACCGCTTTCTGTTTCTAATCCTAAATATTTGTCTCTTTCACTTTGTTTCTCTCTCGCTCATTCTCTCTGTTTCCTTTCTTTCTCTCTCTCACCCCTCTCTCTTTTTCTCTCCCCTCTCTCTCTCTTTCTCTCCCTCTCCCAATCTCTCATCCCGCTTCATATTTGTCTCTCTCGCTCTCTCTCGCTCTCACTCTCTTTCTCTCTTTCTCTCATCTCTCTCGCTCACCCCTCTCTCTGACTCTCTCTCTCTCTCTTCCATCTCTCTCGCTCTTTCCTCTCCCTCTCTCCCTTACAGGGATGTGTACCACAACATTAAAGCTTTGGAACCAGAGAAGCTGAATGTGTTCCGGACTGTTAGGGAGATCACAGGTGAGACACATTATAATTGTATTTAATTAACACAGTCAAAAAGTCATAATTATGGCTAAACCATGTCCACAATGCATCTTCTTAAGTCAGTTAAGAACAGATATCCAATTAAAATAAATATACATTTCTGATACCATGTCATTCAGTCTTTTCTAATTGTCCTTGGGAAAATATACATTAACTGACCAGGTGAATCCAGGTGAAAGCTATGATCCCTTATTGATGTCACTTGTTAAAATCCACTTCAATCACTGTAGATGAAGGGGAGGATACAGGTTAAAGAAGGATTTTTAAGCCTTGAGACAATTGAGACATGGTATTGTGTATGTGTGCCATGCAGAGGGTGAATGGGCAAGACAAAATATTGAAGTGCCTTTGAATGGGGTATGGTAGTAGGTGCCAGGCGCACCAGTTTGTGTCAAGAACTGCAATGCTGCTGGGTGGTCCACCACCCAAAGGGCACCCCCCAATGGGCATCCAGCCAGTTTGACACAACTGTGAGAAGCATTGGAGTCAACATGGGCCAGCATCCCTGTGGAACTCTATGAACCTCTTTTAGAGGCCATGCCCTGACAAATTGAGGTTGTTCTGAGGGCAAAGGGGGAGGTGCAACTCAATTTTAGGAAGGTGTTCTTCATGTTTGGTATGCTCTGTGTATATATATAATGTATGGTGTAATGTTTTAGAGAAAGACATGCAGGCCTACTGTAGAAATCCCCCTATCCATGCATCTTGAAATTATTCTGTTTTATTTTGTTTTGCCCTCATCAAATGTGCATGGTGTTCCCTCTCTTACAATTTGACTCAGTATAAAGGGGCCTTGTGTGTGTTTGCTGTTTCCCACAAGACACCATACACCAAAGACAAGCTGAAAGAGTATGATGAATTGGGATGAGATGAGGGTCTCTCTATCTCTTCTCCCATGGGGATCTAGAACTCCATGCTTCATAGCTCTATAGTTTCACACGGAGCATGAAGGGGGGTCCGTAGTGTGTGTGCGTGCGTGCATGAGTGCGTGGGTGTGTGCGTGAATTAATGTAGAGTGAATCCCCCTTCCTCCTCCCTTCCTTTCCTCCCCTACTCCTGCTCCCCCTCATCCCTTCATTCCTGTGACAGAACGTGAGCTGGTACAGCCAATAACTGCCTCCCAAATGGCACCCCATTCTCTGTAGAGTGCACTCCTAAATAGGGAATAGGCTGCCATTTGGGACACAACCCTGTAGACCCATGGCCAGGCATGCATGGCACCCTTATCACCCTCTGTCACACACAAACACACATACATACAGGCATTGATCACACCCACACTACACACACACACACACAACACACACACACACAACACAACACACACACACACACACACACACACACACACCACACACACACACACACACACACACAACACACACACACACACACACACACACACATACAGGCATGCATGGCACCCCTATCACCCTCTGTCACACACAAACACACACATACAGGCATGCATGGCACCCCTATCACCCTCTGTCACACACAAACACACACACATACAGGCATGCATGGCACCCCTATCACCCTCTGTCAACACAAACACACACACATACAGGCATGCATGGCACCCTATCACCCCCTGTCACACACAAAACACACACACATACAGCATGCATGTACCCCTATCACCTTGTCACACACATCAACACACACACAGGCATTGATGCACACACACACACTTATACATACATACAGGCATTGATGCACACACACACACACACACACACACACACACACACACACACACACACACACACACACACACACACACACCGTCATCCCTTCTGCTTCAACCTAGGGGTTACCATCTCTGAATTGTATAGCTCTCAGATGACAGTCAGTGTAGGAGGCTACCATCTCACCCTACATCTCTTCTCCTGCCAAGTGTTCTTCTAAAACATAGCCCCTTGTTTTTATCTCCTTCCACGAGGTCAGTGCAGGCTTATCCAAACAGTACGGTCGGTGGGCCATCCACTGAAGCAATTTAGCATAAGTGAGGTTCCCAGTGCATGGCTTTGACTGTAATCATTGGTGCTTTAAAACTCTTAACCCTTGATCTGGTGCCTGTGGCCCTCCTCTCTGTAAGGCAATACTGGGTAATTTGTCTTTCGCATGGATGCGCCAGTAATGTGGCACTCAGTGAACCTAAACCCCCACTCTACTCTACTCTAGAAGCTCTAGCATGCTCGGCTACTGACTCCATCCTTTCAGCAGTTGTTTACTGCCCACAGGGGGTTAGAGAGAGAGAGAGAGGAAAATAGATATAAAGAGAGAGAAGAGTAAGAGAAAGAGGGAGAGCGAGAGAATAAGCTGAGGAGATATACAGTAGAATATAGAATAAGGAGAACACCCACAGCTAGAACAGAACTTCCTGTACAGTACAGCACCTTTAAATAGATATGCTGAGTGTTTTACCTGTTGACAAATGGCTAGCGGTTAAGAGTGTTGAGCCAGTAACCGAAAGGTCACTGGTTTGAATCCCGAGCTGGCAAGGTGGAAAAATCTGCCGTTCTGCACTTGAGCAAGGCAGTAAACCCCCAACAACAACTGCTCCCTGTGCACTGATGATGTGGACGTTGATTAAAGCACCCCCCCCGCACCTCTCTGATTGGGTTAAATGCGGAAGACACATTTCAGTTGAGTGCATTCAATTGTGCAACTGACTAGGTATCCCCTTTCCCTTCCCTATTGCTGCTGTTTGTGTAAAGCTGTTAGCCCAGGAAGGCAGGCAGGTACTTGTTAGCACCATTAGCAAGATGAAGTGATGAAGCGCCCTGCCCACCTCTCCACCTCTCCACCTCTCCTATCTCTCCTACTCTCCACCTCTCCTCCCTAGCTCTCCTTCCCACCTCTCATCTCCCCATCTCCCACCTCTCCTCTCTAGGAAAAACAAACATATGCCTCTTGAGGAAAGAAGACGAGACAGGTGGAGAGAGAAAGATAGAAAGAAAGAAAGAGAGAGAGAGAATGAGTGAGTGAAAGAGAGGTGAGAGAGAGGCTTGCCATTGCTTGCTGCAATTTTGTCATTAAGGCAATTACCGTCATCAGACACTAGCTCTAACGACTCAGATAGGAGCTAATCGTTGCCATTTTATATTGGAGGTAGCATTCAAGAATGCTAATGGCATAGAAAGCAGGTTGTGATGCATTTCATTCATATACATTTGATTAAGGTTCAACTTATAATCGGTTAGTCTGATGTATAGTAATTATAGATGACTTTAGTCGCATCTGGCACTGAGCTAGATGGACCCATTGACTGCGTCCGAAATGACACCTTATTCCCTAGATAGTGCATTACTTTTGACCAAAGCCCAATGGTCCCTGGTCAAAAGTAGTGTGCTTTATAGTAAATATGGTACCATTTCAGAAGCAGCCAGTAGCTCACCCAGGAGAGAAACAGGACTGATGCCGGCAGAATGATGACGGCAGACTTGAAGGTTATCTGTCTCTTGTCAACAAGTTATAAACAAGGTTCTTTTAGGAACTCATCTCACATAATCAGACTGGGGAGATGCATTAAATCAGGGATATGAACACATGCTGATATGAGCCTCATGCCTTTCATTAGATCCTCTCATATCCCTTACCAATGTAATGAATTTGTTTAAAGCCAATCAAAATATCAGTTATGGAACTATTATGAAATGTATCCCTGGGAATATGCTGCCGTCTGGAGTTTTCAATGTTAAAGTAATTTGGGTATTTTGTGTTGTCCTTGGTCCTCATAACTTCATAACCTGTTTCCTCTCCTCTATCGCCTCTTCTCTCATCTCCTCTCATTTTCTCTTCTCTCCTCCTCTTCATCTGTCCATTCTGTTTGTCCTCTCCTGGCTGGAATGAGATTTCACCCCTCATCTCTAAATATTTAATTTATTGAATCCATTATTACATTTTCTAAATGATCCATGGTCATCAGCGCAGCAATTCATTCATCCTGCTAAATGATTTAACGCCCAGAGGCAGATACAGGAAATGCAAAAATATGTACAGTATATATCTTCATGGTCGTATATTTGACATGTTTAACTAATGTGAGTTAGGAATTTATGTGGATCTGGTAATACATCACAGATATATGATGTAATTTGATTGGCTGTGATGCGATTGGTTCTGTGCCTGTAGGTTTCCTGAACATTCAGTCGTGGCCAGAGAACATGACAGACCTGAGTGTCTTCTCCAATCTGGCAACCATAGGAGGCAGAGCTCTATACAGGTAAGAACCTACAGTACATTACTACACTACATTACTACTGTATATTAGTACAGTACATTAGTACAGTACATTAATACAGTACATTAGTACAGTACATTACTACACTACATTACTACTGTATATTAGTACAGTACATTAGTACAGTACATTAATACAGTACATTAGTACAGTACAATACTATAATACATTACTACAGTATATTAGTACAGTACATTAGTACAGTACATTAATACAGTACATTAGTACAGTACATTACTATAATACATTACTACAGTATATTAGTACAGTACATTAGTACAGTACATTCATACAGTACATTAGTACAGTACATTACTATAATACATTACTACAGTACGGACCTGAGGATCTGGCAACCATAGGATGGAGAGCACTGAACAGGTAGGTCTGGAGCACGGAGCCCTGGCGAACACCTCTCAAACATACTCTACAGTACATCATTATTGTACCATACTTTGAGGTGTGTTAAGAATGTTGCACTATTTTAACAGGAGCTAGTGATTTACCATTAGGTTGTGTACAGTCAGTCTGGCATATAAGAATGGTTGTAATGTTGTTGTTCCTTTGAGATCCCATCAGAACAACCCCATAGCTATCCAACTGGATATATATAGTCAGCTAATTTGATAGACGGAATGTCGTCACAATTAATCATGTAACATGCCAGAGCTTCCCCATGACTCCCCGCCTGCACACACACACACACACATTGTACACAGCACACACAGAGATCTTCACACACACACACACGCCCCCACATAGATCTGGCAACACACACACACACACACACACACACAACACACACACACACACAGCACACACACGACACACACACACACACACACACACCATAACATAGATCTGGCACACACACACACACACACACACACACACATAGATCTTGGCACACACACACCACACACAACATTGATCTGGCACAACAACACGCACACACACACCACACACATAGAATCTAGCACACCACACACACACACACACATAGATCTGGCACACACACAACACACACACAAACACATAGATCTGGCACACACACACACACACACACACATAGATCTGGACACACACACACAACATCAACACACATAGATCTGGCACACACACACCACACATAGATCTGGCAACACACACACACACACACACACAACACACACACACACACACAAACACACACACACACACACACACACAGCACACACACACAACACACACACACACACACACACACACACACACACACACACACACACACACCACACACACACCACACACACACACACACACATAATCTGGCACCACACACACACCATAGATTATGGGCACACACACACACACATAGATCTGGCACACACACACACACACCACACACACATAATCTGGCACACACACACACACACACATAAGATCTGGGCACACACACACACACAACACACACACACCACATATTGATTTGGCTCCCACGGCTGTTACACTCTCATTTACCCCTGATCTGTTAGCACTATGACAGCCATTATCTATTGCGCATACATGCAGGCAGACCCTAAGCTCAGAACGTCAATGACTCATTGTACGCGAGATACACACACCACACCACACACACATACACAACACACACACACACACACCACCACACACACACACACACACACACACACACACACACTCACACACACCACACACTACACCATCACACACACACACATCACCACACACACACCACCATGGAAAACTACACTTGTAATTCAAATGAAATGGTATTGGTCACATACACATATTTATCAGATGTTATTGCAGGTGTAGCAAAATGCTTGTGTTTCTAGTTCAAACAGTGCATTAATATCTAATAATTCACAACAATACACACAAATCTAAAGTAAAATAATGGAATTAAGAACTAAATATTAGGACAAGCAATGTCGAAGTGGCATTGACTAAAATACAGTAGAATAGAATACAGTATATACAGTACATATGAAATGAGTAAAGCAGTATGTAAACATTATTAAAGTGACCAGTGTTCCCGAGTACAGCAGTCACTTTAATAATGTTTACAGCAGTGGAGAGCCTGCATGTCCATCACAGCAGATTCACTGTGGGTTGAGAACTATTAGAATAGGTGATGATTTGCTTTGGTGACATTATCTAACTAGCTAGCAGTTTCTTTTCAAGATATTACTGCCGTTAACGTCATTACACGCTATTAGAGCTTCCAGTAGACATAGCAGAATATGTTAGCAAGCAGAGAGAGTGGGTGTGAGAATGACATGTTCACAATTTCAAGTAAACACACACACTCACACACTCACTCACACATCGTGGCCTATCACTAAGTGGAGAGCTGTATTCTTGTTAGTCTGAGTGCCTCTGTACACTCCCTACTCCCTCTCTTCAAGGCTCTTTCTGGGACGTAAAGACCCTTTCAGAGAGAAAGAGAGAGAGAAGGGAGAGAGAGGTAGAGTGCCTTTGGTACTCTATCTGTAGGAGCATACTGTACGCATCACAGGGATTGAAGACGCTGTCAAAGATCCCTGTTTTGCTATGTAAAGATTTACAGAGCCGTGTCAGTTGGTTTGCTAACAGTCTAACACACTCTCCATGCAGGAAGAACATAATCTGTGTATTAACTTGGAATTAATCTATTTTCTTATTACCTGCCTGTCTTTATTTTCTCTCTCTGACCTTTCTCTTTCCATCTCTACCTTATTATGTCTGTTTCTCTTTCTTTCTCCTCACCCCTTTCTGTCTGTCTCACTCTCTGTCTGTCTCACTCTCTGTCTGGTCTTTTTCATCTTCTCTCCCTCTTGTTTTCTCCTCCTCCATCTTACCTCTCACACCATTCTCTTTCTCTAACACCTCTCTCTCTCGCCCCCCCTCCTCCATCTTACCTCTCACACCATTCTCTTTCTCTAACACCTCTCTCTCTCCCCCCTCGGCTCTCCCATCTTAACCTCTCACACATTCCTCTTTCTCTAACACCTCTCTCTCTCTGCCCCCCCTCCTCATCTTACCTCTCACACATTCTCTTTCCTAACCCTCTCTCTCTCTTCCCTCCTCCATCTTATCTCTTCACATCCATTCCTCTGTTCTCTAACACTCTCTCTTCTCGACACCCCCCCTCCGCCATCTTACCTCTCACACCTAGGTCATTCTCTTTCTCTCTCTCTCTTCGCCCCCCTCCTCCATCTTACCTCTCACACAATTTCTCTTTTCTCTAAACACTCTCTCTCTTCACTCCCGCATCCTCCTCCCTCTTACCTCTACCGAGCCATTCTCTTTCTCTAACACTCTCTCTCTCGGCCCCTCCTCCATCTTACCTCTCCACAACGTTTAAATCATTCTCTTCTCTAACACCCTCTCTCTCGCCCCCCTCCTCCAATCTTACCTCTCACACATTTCTCTTTCTCTAACACGTCTCTCTCGTCGCTTCCCCCTTCCTCTCATCTTACGTTTTCACCACCCATTCTCGTTCTCCTCTCTCTCTCCGCCCCCTCCTCATCTTACCTCTCCCCATTCTCTTCTCTAACACTCTCTTCGCCCCCTCTCCATCTTACCTCTCACACCCATTCTCTTTCTCTAACACTCTCTTCTCACCCCCCTCCTCCATTTAACCTCCACACCATTCCTTTTTCTCTTCTCTCTCTTCGCCCCCTCCTCCATTCTTACCTCTCACACCATTCTCCTTTCTCTTCTCTCTCGCCCCCCTCCTTTATCCTACCTCTCACTACATTTCTCTTTTCTCTAACACCTCTCTCTCTCAGCCCCCCCTCCCCATCTTAACTCACACCTTCTCTTTTCCTCTCTCCTCATCGTTTCCCCTCTCCTCTCATCTTACTCTCAATCATGTCTCTTTTCTCTCTCTCTCTCGCCCCCCCTCTCCATCTTACCTCCAACACCATTCGTCTTCCTAACGCCTCTCTTCTCATCGCCCCCCACTCCTCCATCTTGACCGTCTCACAACAACTCTTCTCTAACGCCGTCTCTCTCTCTCGCCCCCTCCCTTCCATCGTTACGTCTCTCCCCTACCTTTCCCTTCCTCTCCCCCTTTCCTCCCCTTTTCATCCTCTTCTCCTCTCCCAGTGGGTATCTCTCCTCTTGTTGTTGAAGCAGCAGTGGATTCTCATCCTCCCAGCTCCAGTCCCTGAATGAGATTCAGTGCTGGTAACGTGTACATCACCCAAATACAGTCAGCTGTGCCTACTACAACACCGTCATCTGGACGGCTGTTTCCGAGCAGACAACCAGAAGGTCTCATACGCAAGCAACAGGACCCTAAAGAGTGCAGTGAGTCACACACACTTCACACACAACACACACCACACAGACCCAACAGCACAACACAACACACACACACACACACACACACACACACACACACACACACACCACACACCACACACACAGGGTTGCTTACACACAACAACACACACGACACCACACCACACACTCCAAGCCACGCACACAACACACACACACAGCACACCCACACACAGCAACACCCACACCAACACACACACACACACACACACACACCACACACACACACATAGAGTACAACACACAACGCACGTGCACATCATATCAAAGACACATGCCCACCACAGTGCACGTCAGCACAAGCGTGGTATACACAACCATACACACAACACTCATCTAATTTCAGTCCTAACCCAATTTTAGATTCTGGCACCTGTTTCTGATAATGTTTGTCAAACATTGTAGCAGTCAAATCTTCTAATACAATGTAGTGAGCTACAATTATGATAGAGTGCGGTGCAATTGGCTTCATGAGAGCATTCAGTTTAGCGCACTGGTTCTCCTCTCCTAACCAATATCTCAGTAGTTAGGCCATTCATGATTAATTCTGATAATCAGTTACCAACTGGTTCCTCTCCTACCAATATCTCAAGCTTAGGCATTCTTTATTTTATGTAATTCAGTTTACCACTGGTTCGATACTCCTACCAATATCTCAGCTAAGGCCTTCATTTATTATGTAATCAGTTACTCACTTGGTTCCTTCTCCTACCGAATATCTCACCCTCAGGCATTCATTTATTATGTGAATTAGTTACCCACTGTGGTTCCTCTCCTACCAATATCTCAGCCTTATGGCATTCAGTTTACACGTAGTGATAGAGCCATGGGCCAGTAACCGGAAGGTGTGCTGGATCGGGACATCCCGCGGAGCTGGGTTAATGCGGGAAGACATCATTTTAGTTAGATGACAATTCAGCTTTGGACAACTGACTAGGTTAATCATCTCTTCTCCCAAACTCCATCTCCATCACTCTCACTCCTCTTTTCTGCCTCCTTGTCCGCCCTCTTCTCGCTCTTCTCCTCACTCCTATTCTCCTCTTCTCCTTCACTCCTCTTTCTCCTCTTCTCCTCATCCTCTTCTCCCACTCCTCTTCTCCTTTTTCCTACTCCTCTTCTCCTCACTCTCTTTCCTCTTCTGCTCACTCGTCTTCTCCTCACCCTGCTTCTCCTCTTCTCCTCACTCTTCTTCTCCTCTTCTCCTCTTCTCATCAACTCCTCTTCTCCTTTCTCTCTTCTGCTCACTCTTATTCTTCTCACTTCGTTACTCTCTCCACATCTTATTCTCCCTCACTCCTCTTCTCCTCTTCTCACTCCTCACTCTTTCTTATCCTCTCTCATCACTCATCACCGTTCTCCTCACTTTCCGCTCTCCTCACTCCTCTTCTCCCTCACTCCTCTTTCGTCACTAATCTTCTTCTCCGCACTACATCTTCTCCTCACATCCTCTTCTCCTCACTCTCACTCATCTTCTCCTCTTCTACTCACTGCTTCTTCCCCGCTTCTCCTCACTCCCTCTTTCTCTTCCCTCTTCTCCTTTTCCTTCTCTTCTCCTCAACAGTCTTCAGGTGTCACAAACTGTTAGCTGGCTGACTTTGAGAAGTCTGGACTGTGTCCTAATGAGTCAAGCAGTTCCCTTCACTGTGTGTGTGTGTGTTGTGTGTGTGTGTGGTGTGAGTGCGTGCTGCGTGCGTGCGTGCCTGGCGTGCGTTGCGTTTATGGTGGGCGTGCGGTGCGTCGCGTGGCTCCTGTGTATTTGATGTGTGTGTGTGTGTGCGTGCGTGCAGGCGTGTTCCTCGTTATTTATGATGTGTGTGTGTGTGTGTGATGTGTGTGCGTGTGTTGTGTGTGTGCATGCAGGCGATGTTCCTGTGTATTTGTTGTGTTTGTGTGTGTGTGGGTGTGGTTACCTAGCCATATGCACAAGGGGAAAGACCAGCGCTCTACCCCCAGCCTGCTACTCCCTACTCATGTAGGGTTTTTTATGCGGAATGTGTAGTCAACCTCCTTTGGATAAGGAGTAGAAAATAGAGACGGTACGCTCTCGTGAAGTGTTATCCATCGCAAACTCACTTATATTAACTACTTAGCTACGGCCCTAATCCATACCATAATGCACTACCTTTAAGATGCTACACTATAGTAATAAGTCAGCATTTTAAGTAGTGCATTTTTCTATGTAAGGGAATAGAAGGCGCTATTTGGGGATGCCAGCTTTCATCCACATGTTTTAGGCCCTCGTCTTGTCTTATCCATGAAACACGGGGATCGAAACAAAACGCGACCCGGGGCGGAGGGTCTTTCTTCGCTCTTTTCTCTTAATTTCTTCATTCAGAAGTAGGATGGTTGTGATGCATGATGGGATTGTCTTCCGTTGACGTCGGCCCATTGTTGGACTAAAGCCTCTCTCGGCTCTGTTACTTGGCTCGTTTGACCGTCCCGCTCGGCGTCTCCTCCGCGTTTCCCTGAAAAAGGACCTGGCTCAGGTCTTGAGACGTCAAATAGATCCAAACTGTGTGGTTTTCCATGGGAGTCAGAAACTTTTGGATGTCGGCATCATTTTATCCCATTGCTGTATCGTTTAACAACTCTCTATCTTCTGTCCTCTTCTCTCCTTTCTCTCTTTGTCTCTCTCTCTCTCTCTCTCTCTCTCTCTCTGCTCTCTCTGTCTCTCTCTCTCTCTGCCTCTCTCTGTCTCTCTCTTGTTTCTTCTCTCTGTCTCTCTTCTCTCCTCTGTTCTC
>NC_036875.1:29661291-29737356 GCF_002910315.2 Salvelinus sp. IW2-2015 | reverse complement strand
GAACCATAGTTAGAGGAATCAACCCTGAAGGACTATATATTGTAGAGATCAACCTGAAGGAACTCTACATAGTTAGAGGAATGCAACTGATCTGCCAAAGTCGAGGACCAGTAATAGTTAGTAGGAATCACACGCATGTTCGGACACTAGGACTACATAGTTAGAGGAATAAACACTGAGAGAACCACAATAGTTAGCAGGAATCAACTGAAGGACTATATAGTTAGAGGAATCAACCTGAAGAACAACATAGTTAGAGGAATCAAACCGGGAACACATATTAGGGATCAACACTGAAGAACCACTAGTTAGAGGAATCAACACTGAAGGACTACATAGTTGAGGATCAACCCTGAGGAACCACATAGTTAGAGGAATCAACCCTGAAGGACTATATAGTTAGAGGAATCAACCCTGAAGGCCTATATAGTTAGAGGAATCAACCCTGAGGACTATATAGTTAGAGGATCAACCCTGAAGGACTACATAGTTAGAGGAATCAACCTCTAGGACTACAGAGTAGAGGAATCAACCCTGGAAGGACTACATAGTTAGAGGAATACAACCTGAAGGACTATAATAGTTAGAGGAATCGACCCTGAAGGCCTAACATAGTTAGAGGAATCAACCCTGAAGGCTACATAGTTAGAGGAATCAACCCTGAAGGCCTTACATAGTTTAGAGGAATCAACCCTGAAGACTGACATAGTTAAGAGGAATCAACCCTGAAGGCCTACATAGTTAGAGGAATCAACCCTGAAGGACTACATAGTTAGATGAATCAACCCTGGAAGGCCTACATAGTTAGAGGAATCATTCCTGAAGGACTACATAGTTAAGAGAATCAACCCTGAAGGACTAATAGTTAGAGGAATCAAAGCCCTGAAGGCCGCATCGTTTAGAGGAATCAAACTGGGAAGACACATAGTTAGAGAATCAACCCTGAGGACTATATAGTTAGAGGAATCAACCCTGGAAGGACTCATAGTTAGAGAATCAACCCTGAAGGACAATAGTAACAGGAATCAATCTGAAAGCAACTATATAGTTAGAGGAATCAACCTGAAGACCATATAGTTAGAGGAATCAACCCTGAAGGATACATAGTTAGAGGAATCAACCCTGAAGGACTAATAGTTTAGAGGAATCAACCCTGAGACTACATAGTTAGAGGAATCAACCCTGAAGGACTATATAGTTAGAGGAATCAACACTGAAGAACCACATAGTTAGAGGAATCAACCCTGAAGGACTACATAGTTAGAGAATCAACCCTAAGGACCACATAGTTAGAGGAATCAACCCTGAAGGACTACATAGTTAGAGGAATCAACCCTGAAGGCCTACATAGTTAGAGGAATCAACCCTGAAGGACTATATAGTTAGAGGAATCAACCCTGAAGGCCTACTAGTTAGAGGAATCAACCCTGAAGGACTACATAGTTAGAGGAATCAACCCTGAAGGCCCTACATAGTTAGAGGAATCCAACCCTGAGGCTACATAGTTAGAGGAATCAACCCTGAAGCCTACATAGTTAGAGGAATCAAACCTGAAGAACACTAGTTAGAGGAATCACCCTGAAGCTTATATAGTTAGAGGAATCAACCCTGAAGGCCTACATAGTTAGAGGAATCAACCCTGAAGGCCTACAGTTAGAGAATCACCCTGAAGGCCTACATAGTTAGGAGAATCACCCTGAAGGACCTACATAGTTAGAGGAATCCAACCCTGAAGGACTACATAGTTAGAGGAATCAACCTGAATGACCTACATAGTTAGAGGAATCAACACTGAAGAAACCACATAGTTAGAGGAATCAACACTGAAGAACCACATAGTTAGAGGAATCAACACTGAAGAACCACATAGTTAGAGGAATCAATCCTGAAGAACCACATAGTTAGAGGAATCAACACTGAAGAACCACATAGTTAGAGGAATCAACCCTGAAGAACCATATAGTTAGAGGAATCAACCCTGAAGAACCACATAGTTAGAGGAATCAATCCTGAAGAACCACATAGTTAGAGGAATCAATCCTGAAGGACTACATAGTTAGAGGAGTCATAATGCTAATGTTATGTCACGGTTTGCCTCGCTTTGGTCTCTTCCCGGATACACACACACAGGAACACAACACAGATGCATGCACACACATAGTCATCATCGTGCTGCAGAGAAAGCAACACATGATCAATACATGATTTTAATTCTGATTCCCCACACGCAGACTGACTGACTCCTTGATACATACTAGATGTTGAATTGAAGTCTGTGCCCAGTGGGATATGACTAACAAGGCCAGGTAACACACACACGTGGCTCGCAGACACACGTTTTCTGTTCACAAGTGCATTTATTTATATGGCGATGAGCTTCCAAAGACCAAGGAAGAAAACAGTCTGATGGTTATAGTGAAAATTGGGATGGCAGATTGGGCAACACTTTAGCCACACCTCCGAAAGAGAAGAGAAGCAGAAAGAAAATCATAAGTGAAAACAGACCCTTCCCTTCTCTGGCACAGCCCAGTATGTATCAATTACATCTGGATAGAGACATTTGTACATGAAACCACCTCTTTAATATGTGAGCTGAGCTTACACCCCCAGGGCCAGTACTTGAAAAACATCTCAGAGCAGGAGTGTTGATCTAGGATCATTTTTTCCTTTTAGATCAACACTCCTACTCTGAGACAGTTTTCAAATACAGTGGGGCAAAAAAGTATTTAGTCAGCCACCAATTGTGCAAGTTCTCCCACTTAAAAAGATGAGAGAGGCCTGTAATTTTCATCATAGGTACACTTCAACTATGACAGACAAAATGAGAAAATCTTTTCCAGAAAATCACATTGTAGGATTTTTTATGAATTTATTTGCAAATTATGGTGGAAAATAAGTATTTGGTCAATAATAAAAGTTTATCTGTGTGTCGGTCTGTGTGTCGCTCAGCTCAGAATCCTAATCGAAGTGCTTTGAAACTGAAATGTAGATCGAGAGGCATTTTGAGTGAGCTCACAATCTTAAATGGTTTACTTTGAAACTGAAAGGCAGATCAATCATTTAATTCTCAACACCTCAATAGTAAAGTTCGATGAATACAAGCACCCAATCTACCCTGTCTAGTAGGTCAACTTTAATTTCCAAGTATTTCCCCCCAATTCCCTTTCATTTCCAATGCCAATAAATTGACCACCTCAGCCATCCAACAGAGCCATCTGGTCTAGCAGGGGAGTTATATATAGTGAGGAAGAACTAGAAGGAACTGCTGGTCCAGATCAACACAGACATGTTATAGTGAGGAAGAGCTAGAAGGAACTGCTGGTCCAGATCAACACAGACATGTTATAGTGAGGAAGAGCTAGAAGGAACTGTGGTCCAGATCAACACAGACATGTTATAGTGAGAGAAGAAGCTAGAAGGAACTGCTGGTCCAGATCAACACATAACTGTTTGGAGCAAAAACAACAAGAAAGACCTCTACTGAGCAGTCTCTGGATTAGTGTTGTTCCGGGACACTCTTTCCACACACACACTTACATATATAAACACTCACAAAGACTAAGGCACGCACACACGGTCCACCACACAATCACAGACGCGCACGCACACGCACGCACGCACGCACGCACGCACGGCACGCACGCACACGCACCAACACACACACACACACACACACACACACACACACACACACACACACCACACACACACACACACACACCCACACACACACGCGCACACACACGCGCACACACACACACACACACTGTGCTGACATGCGGAAGACAGTAATGTCATACTGCAGCCTGCATCTGCTCTTGATATACATTACTGTTGCCAAGCAACATGATGACAGTGTTAGTCAATGCTGAAGGAGACCATACTGTAGACAGAAAGTCAGACTAACTACTACTACCAGGTATTCCTGCTTCATACTTCCATTACTATCAGACAAACTAGCATGTATCCATACGCCATACTTCCATTACTATCAGACAAACTAGCATGTATCCATACGCCATACTTCCATTACTATCACTCTGTTGTGAAGGGGCTTCTAGCACTAAAATATAAACAAGGAATACTAGCTACATCTCTCCCATCTTAGAGAACAAAGATAGAAACTTGAGGAGTGTGTGTGTCCCACCCCTCTACTAATTTAAATCCTTCAGGGGGTATAGGAAGAGATGACAGAAGCCATATGGGAGGTTGAAATGGAACACGATGCATGAATATTTAATAAGTCATATTAATCTAGCTCTGAGACAATGGTGACTTACTGCAATAAAGTTCTACCTTCTAAATCACCACACAGTGCACTTTTAAAAAAAGTATAATGCTGCCATGCTGTCTACCACAACAGACCTTGGTCATCTATCTATCAGCCGCAATTGACAGAGAGCTTAATTTGCCTAGTGGTCTATAGCATATGGTCAGCAATTCCTCTGGGGTATGTTGGTGATTGATAGGATATATTTGAGGGCTGTTGTAGAGCACACAAGCGCAAAAAATCATCAGAAAATCACTAGCCATTGCAATAACAACAATCAAATGTGTTGGCTATATAGCACAAACAGATCTGGGCCCAAGATAAAGAACAGCATTGCTGAAGGGGTTCACAAAACAAGGCCAAATATAATACTGACTGAAGCAAAATAAAAAGCATCATCTCTCTATCTCTTTCAATTTGTATGCCGCCCAACCACCAACATAAAAATCATTGGTTTGTGAAGGAAAGTAAATTCAATTCTGGTCATAATCTGTCCCTCTGGGAGTTGAAGGCGGATAGGATTCTGCTGCTCAGAGATACAACATTATTAGGAGAGAGTGAGGGGGGAGAAAGAGAGGGAGAGATGTGGAGAGAGAGAGAGGAGCAAGAAGAGGGGTAGAGAGAGAGAAGGAGAAAGTGAGATAGAGACAAGACACTCACCTCAAAGCCTAGTCTGTCCTTCTCCTTCCAGAAGCAGAAATGAGTGACCTTCTTGTCCCAGAATTCATCAGGCTTCACCACACACACCAGGGACACCTCTGCTGGAATGACATTCTACAGAAAATGGGATGATATCGAAATTAAATAGTATTTCTTTAGCAAAATGTTATAGGCTTTGGGTGGTTTATTGGACACAGAAATAAACAGATAGGTTTATGTTATGTTAACATACAGTTACTGATGGTTTATAAGATGTTTGTAAGCAGACTTTCAAATTGAATGACACTGGTACACTCTTTATCAAAAAAAAAGGTGCTATCTAGAACATAAAGCGGTTATTCGGCTGTCCCCAAAGGAGAACCCTTTGAAGAACCATTTTACCCATGTAAAAACCCTTTCCACAGAGGGTTCTACATGGAACCCAAAAGAGTTCTTTCTACCTGGAACCAAAAAGGGTTCTCCTATGGGGGCAGCCGAAGAACCCTTTGGAACCCTTTTTTCTAAGAGTGTAAAAATATATATAATATATATAACCCTGTAGTGCATCACAGTTTTCATGAAATCCTGCAGGAATTTCCCCAGACAGTGGCAGGCAGATTAGTGTGTCAGACAGAATGTATATTTCATACTGTCATCATATCTATTCTGGTCCTGTTTCTGCAGAGGTCTATAGATAGCAGGGGACTGTATAGCCAATCTGCAGTGACAAAACCAGGTCAGGGCAGACAGGGCAGAATGCAGACTGGGTTCAAATAGTATTTGAAATCTTTAAAATACCTTGAGCGTTTGCTCTCGCCTGCCTAGCCTGCCAGTTTTGAGACTCTACTATTGGTTCATTAAGCAAAGGAAGCTCAACCAGGCACAGCTAAAATATTTGAAATAATTTCAAATAGTATTTGAACCCAGGTCCAGGGCAGGCAGACTGCAGACTACAGCAGAGACAAACAGAGCTCAGTCTGTCTGCTGACATAGGCCACACTGCAAAGTGGGTGGAGGTCAGAGCCTGGGTCATGTTCATTAGGCATCAAATGGACAACACTGACTGAAACAGCAGGGACAAGCTGGACTTGTCCAATACGAAATGCACATTTTTAGTTGTCAAATGTTTGGCTACAGTTTGCACTAATGAGCCCAAACCAGAGCCTGAACTTCAGGGGAAAACATTGTTTAAAGGCATAATTAGGCAGATGGAGAAATTACACAGCCCAGTCAGGAGATTGATTAGACTACTCTTCTTCAAACGTAATCAGCTTAGATTCCCTTTTGTCTTAATTACTTTTCACTTGACTGCTGGGGATGGATTTGATCTGAGATGTCTATTTCTTTTATTATTTGATTTGATTTGTCAGGGACCATGCATAATGCATATTGCACCATATTTAACTACATAGCTCATCACTGTAATGTTTTATGACACAGACAGAATGCAACATCTGGGTTGGGACCACAATTTGATTTCTCCTCCAAGGCTCTTTGTCACGTTCTGATTGGCAGAGAGCTGTTAATGTGGTGGAGGTAGGCCGAGATGGTTCCCCTGTGGCAACTTCATGTCCACGTCTGTCTGCTTCTCACTCAGACATCTGCTCCTCTATTGTATACTGTGCTAATTAATCATTAGCCTTTTACTGCAATGGGATAAATCAGGGTCACACAGAGTGCTTCTTGGTAGTCTTAAACAAATCTACTTTGAAACAAAACTATACACCTCACACACATGGTTATGGACTTAAAAAAAGAAGAGACCTGTACCATGTCAGATATAGAGTTGACATTTATTCAATTTTGAGTTTGAATTCCAATATTATACTTCATATACATCACAGAAGACTGAAATATAACAAAACTGCTTGACATAGAAACACCGGGTTTTCTGCATTTAAAAACATATATGTTTATGAATTATGAAATTATGAAAAATATTAATAACATTCCACCCATGGGGCCACTAGGTCATTTGACTGCAGGAAATGGCTACATCGTTACAATCATGAATATTCACAGGGATAATTAAATATAAGGAGTCATGGGTTTTAAAGGGTTAAATCTACTGAACATTGTTAAATAGGCCATTGGGAACAGAACACATCATCATGTGAAAGTATTTTTATATCCTCACTTTAGAGCTGGGCGTTATATCGAATTAATTTGAATTAATGTCTTAGCGTGATGTTCCAAATGCCTGTATCATTTTTTTGTGCCATTTGTCTTTTTGGCCTCGTCTCCTTCACTCCATCTGTGCTGTGTGCACCTTCCCACTCACACACAGACACCAAGCCCCTCCCCCTGCCACTCAGAACAACCACGATGAAAGATTAGAGCTCTGCTACCCGACCCGAGCCCGACATTATACAATGGGTTGGGAAGGGTAGGGGCTGTTTTTCATCAATAACTAAAGTACGGGCAGGGGTCGAGTATCACTACATTGATCAGAAACCTTTTGAAGCTGAGCCATTTTCTCGTGCTCTGCTGCACAGTACAGTCATATCTGACTAAGATCATAACATGATGCCAGAAGTGCTTCAACCTCGTCAAATATAAAACAGGAGAGATTATTTCACAGAAAATAATAATGTTTCTTGAGTTAAGTGCGGCAAAAAGTAGCTAACAGCTCACTGCTCTCTCATGTCTCGTCCTTGAGCAGAGCAGCCTAAGCCGAGCCGTTGCTATAGATACTCAGACTCAGAGCGCCATGACCTGCCTGCTCACAGACAGAAAGTGACAGAAAGAGAGGAGCAGCTAATGGATTTACTAATAGAGGAGGTTATTTCGGGTTTCGGGCCGGGCCAGGCTTTAAATGTATTAGATGCAATCGGACCTGGGTAGGGTAGGGCCTGAATGTCGCAGGCCTGGGTAGGACTCGGGCTTAAAATTCACGCCAGTGCAGGGCTCTACTAAAAGATCACTTCTTCCTCTCTGACCATAAGCAGTTTCAACTCGATATTTGCATTTGAGGTTTGGTCCAACAGAATCGGTCATATGGACACCGGAACACATTGAGATATTTTACTGTAATAGACAAGAACTTAACTTTTTTAACGATACCCTTTTTATGTCTCAACTCCCCAAATGTAAAACAGAGCAGACCATACTAAAACAGGAGTATCAATGAACATGATTTTGGGAAATGTATGCTTAGTTTCTGCTAACAGCATTTCCGGTACCAGTTTCCGGTAACATGATGTATGCTAGCAGCATTTTAGCCACAGACTGTTATGTGCTAGCAGCTGTCTAGTCCGTGTTTTAAAAATGTGCAATGAGGATAAAAAGTCACATTTATATAAGGAATTGGCAACGCGTTCTAATTCTGAGAAATAAGCATCTTCTTATCCAGGTAGCCCACTTGATTTTCACATCTAAACAAAGTGAACAGGCTATGTTGTTTAAACAGTTGGAGACAGACAGGAGGATGTATTCATAACAGTTCAACTGTTCTACCTTATTAGCAAGCAAATACATCCAAGGTGGCTAGACTTGAAATATACAGATTAGCTGGCTACTCACTAGCACGTGGGCTTGTGCTCGAAATATTGTTTATGAGACCTGTGTTAAATTTCTATAATGCCTGCTACCCAGTAGCGGTTCTAGCTTGTATGGCTCCCTGGGCGAACTCCCCCTTCAACGCACCCCAAAAGACTCAATATACCACAAAATATACAGAATATCAGCATAATATAGACGTATTTTAAGTAGCTACATACCTTTATCTTTTGCGCATTTCTCCTCTTCTTCTTTCACATTTTTCCTAAACTGATTACTTAAGACCTTTTCTTATCCATTTGTGTTGATTTGGCACTGGAGCATCAATACATTACCCATCCCCCAACACTGTCAACCAAGAGTCAAGACTACATTACCCATCCCCCAACACTGTCAACCAAGACTCAAGACTAAACCAATTCACCTTGGTGGTGTGCAGACTGGTTTTATATTATTCTTAACAATTTCGCACAAACCAGAAAAAAATGCAACAGTATGTCTGTGAAACTATATATTCACAGTATTATGAATGAATTGTGGTTTATTTGGTAGCATTTCACAGTGTGACTGTTTTTAGTACTGTACAAAGTTAGAGGAGCTGTCACGCCCTGACCGTAGAGAGCTTTTTATGTCTCTATTTTGGTTTGGTCAGGGTGTGATTTGGGTGGGTATTCTATGTTCATTTTCTATGTTTTGTATTTCTTTGTGTTTGGCCGGGTGTGGTTGTCAATCAGAGGCAGCTGTCTATCGTTGTCTCTGATTGAGAACCATACTTAGGTAGTTTTTTCCCACAGTTTTTTTGTAGGTAGTTATTTTCTGTTTAGTGTTTTGCACCTTAGAGGACTGTTTCGGTTTCGGTTATTCTCTTTGTTATTTTGTTACAGTGTTCAGATTTCAATAAATATCATGAACACTTACCACGCTGCGCTTTGTTCCGATTCTTCCTCATCCGACGACGAAAACCGTTACAGGAGCGCTAATTGATAGATTCCCCCGCTCCCCCTACCTCGGGCTTCCAGTGGGAAGACCTGAGGTCAACCTACCCCCGCCCCCTCCCCATCTCGTACTTCTGAGTGGGAGACCTTCCCAGGCAGTAGCTCACAAACTAGAATCAGTGCGCCCACTCCGACAAGGTTAATTGTCCCACACGGTGACATGATATCATTAATGTGACGTGCATATAAGCGATAGAAAACCGATTGCGCAAATGTACCCATTCCAAAAATGTTTGTACGGGCGCCCCGTGCTGCCCTGGGTGGCTGCCTAAATTCACTACTACTGCTACCAGAAGGTCATTATTAGTGGATGTGCATGGTTCTGGTTAAATTTGTTAAAAATAAATAATGTTCATAGACAGATGTGAAAGCCAGATTAGTGATTATTGCAAAAAAAAGCAGGTTAAACTATTCTGATAAAATAATTAAACGATTAGTGGTAGTGGAAGGCTTATATTTAGCCTAGATATAATTTTACAAGCCCTGAATTCATTAGATTATTCCTGAGTGTTTGAAATGCAGTATATTTATCTTTAATTGTGCAACAAAGCTTATTTAGAGAGAGCATTTGTTTTAAATCTATATATATCGTGAATCGTGAATCGATTTTTAGGCCATATCGACCAACCTTACCACACACTCCCCTACAGACAGTATTTTTTGTACAACAAAGCATGGCATTGGAATCATCTTCCTATCTAGCCTGGGTGTGTGTGTGATCAAGAATCTGTTATAGCAGACGGCTATAATCTCCTGACTGTTTCTATGCAGAATAGAACACAGACAGTAGCGACTGACTGACTGCAATAAACTCCATGTCTTTGCCCTATATGAGTCATCATTCTGTCAAATTGTAGATGATTTTATTAGTATTCACTCTATATGACTGTAATGTATTCCACTATACATTCCAAAGGCAGTAGTTAGACAGGCGTTCTTCTATTTGATACACAGAAATATGGACTTCTCATCTCGCTGCAGTGTGGGGGTAAACTGTGGTTTAATCCTTAAAGGAACACATCTGCGCTGATTATCAGTTCCTACCTGCAACATGAACCCTTTCTTCTATCAGTTCCTACCTGCAACATGAGCACCACCGTCTTCACTATGTTCCACTGAGACTTCCGTCCATCCACGATGACTGTGAAGCCTCTTGCTTTACACTTGTCACTGAAGAGAGGAGAGAAGATAGAAAAAAAACATGGTGATTACGTCTACCTGTAATAATGTGTGCTCTTGCTCCATGAATCTGACACCAAGGATCCCAATCTGGCTCTTAAATAAGACAGTATCATATATGCAGATGAAGCAAGCATGCCTACAGCAATTGAACCCAGAACCTTGGTGCCACGCTCTTAACAACTGAGGACCATAAAGCCAAGGTAAATACTGAACAGAAAGTGTGTGATCATCATGCAGGAGACATAAGCTTACATTGCATGATCCTTCTTAGCATATTATTTTGGTCATCTCTCCTACAGACTAATGTAGCAGAACTAGTTCAATCCAAATCGAACGCTGAGAGGCCAATGAGTATACAATATTTTTGCTACACAAGTGCTTTTTCAAAGGCAATGGAGCCACCTATCAGCCACCTATCCTTAACTCAATGTACAGTATACTGAACAAAAAAATAAATGCAACATGCAACAATTTCAAAGATTTTACTGAGTTACAGTTCATATGAGGAAATCAGTCAATTGAAATAAATAAATTAGGCCCTAATCTATGGATTTCACATAACTGGGAATACAGATATGTATCTGTGGGTCACAAATACCTTTAAAAAATGGGCCTAACAATGGGCCTCAGGATCTCGTCACGTTATTTTTGTGAATTCAAATTGCTATCGATAAAATGCAAATGTGTTCGTTGTCAGTAGCTTATGCCTGCGAATACCATCAAATCAAATCAAATTTGTTTATATAGCCCTTCATACATCAGCTAATATCTCGAAGTGCTGTACAGAAACTCAGCCTAAAACCCAAAAGAGCAAGCAATGCAGGTGTAGAAGCACGGTGGCTAGTAAAAACTCCCTAGAAAGGCCAAAACCTAGGAAGAAACCTAGAGAGGAACCAGGCTATGAGGGGTGGCCAGTCCTCTTCTGGCTGTGCCGGGTGGAGATTATAACAGAACATGGCCAAGATGTTCAAATGTTCATAAATGACCAGCTTTATCAAATAATAATAATCACAGTAGTTATCGAGGGTGTAGCAAGTCAGCACCTCAGGAGTAAATGTCAGTTGGATTTTCATAGCCGATCATTAAGAGTATCTCTACCGCTCCTGCGGTCTCTAGAGAGTTGAAAACAGCAGGTCTGGGACAGGTAGCACGACCGGTGAACAGGTCAGGGTTCCATAGCCGCAGGCAGAACAGTTGAAACTGGATAAGCAGCAAGGCCAGGTGGACTGGGACCGTCCCCATGGGACACTCTGTTCACAACGTAGACATCAGAAAACCGCTAGCCAACACGACGCCATCCACGTGGTCTGCGGTTTTGGGGTTGGTTGAACCTACTGCCAAATTCTCTGAAACGACTTTGGAGGTGATTTATTGAAGAGAAATTAACATTAAATTATCTTGTGGATATTCCTGCAGTCAGCATGCCAATTGCATGCTCCCCCAAAACTTGAGACATCTGTGACATTGTGTTGTGTGACAAAACTGCACATTTTAGAGTGGCCTTTTATTTTCCTCAGCATGATCGTGCTGTTTAATCAGCTTCTTGATATGCCAAACCTGTCAGGTGGATGGATAATCTTGGCAAAGGAAAATGCTCACTAACAGGGATGTAAACAAATTAGAGCACAACATTTGAGAGAAACAAGCTTTTTGTGCATATGGAACATTTCTGGGATCTTTTATTTCAGCTCATAAAACATGGGACCACCACTTTATACAGTGGTGTAAAGTACTTAAGTAAAAATACTTGAAAGTAAAATACTTGAAAGTTTTTAGGGGGATATGTACTTTACTTTACTATTTACACTACCGTTCAAAAGTTTGGGGTTACTTAGACATTTCCTTGTTTTTGAAAGAAAGCACATTTTTGTCAATTAAAATAACATCAAATTGATCAGAAATACAGTGTAGACATGGCTAATGTTGTAAATGACTATTGTAGATGGAAACGGCAGATTTTTTATGGAATATCCACATAGGCGTACAGAGGCCCATTATCAGAAACCATCACTCCTGTGTTCCATGGCACGTTGTGTTAGCTAATCCAAGTTTATCATTCTAAAAGGCTAAATGATCATTAGAAATCATTTTGCAATTATGTTAGCACAGCTGAAAACTGTTGTGCTAATTAAAGAAGCAATAACACTGGCCTTCTTTGGACTAGTTGAGTATCTGGAGCATCAGCATTTGTGGTTTCGATTACAGGCTCAAAGTGGCCAGAAACAAATAACTTTCTTCTGAAACTCGTCAAGTCTATTCTTGTTCTGAGAAATGAAGGCTATTCCAAGAAACTGAAGATCTCGTACAATGCTGTGTACTACTCCCTTCACAGAACAACTTCATCAAATAGTACCCGCAAAACACCAGTCTCAACATCAACAGTGAAGAGGTGACTCCGGGATGCTGGCCTAGGCAGAGTTGAAAAGAAAAAGCCATATCTCAGACATGCCAATAAAAAGAAAAGATTAAGATGGGCAAAAGAACACAGACACTGGACAGAGGACCTCTGCCTAGAAGGCCAGCATTCCGGAGTCACCTCTTCACTGTTGACGTTCAGACTGGTGTTTTGCAGATACTATTTAATACAAATGTAATACAAAAAATGTCAAACCTACATGGAAATTGCATAGGAGGAACTACCATGTGGGTACAAAATGTAAAATTACATAGAGTAATTTAAAAATATTTTGATGGAGAAGAAATGACTCCTTGTAAATTATAAGAAAGGAAGATGTTCTTAACCAAATACTTTTGTTTTGTGTGTTTGTTTTTTGTTTCCTGAGTGTGTGTGTATTGACAAGAGATTTATATTATGGACAGAAGATGGACCCTAATTTTGGTAATAAGTGTTGTGAACAACAGTGATATTTGAAGCGTGACACTGGTATAAGACATTAGGTCTCCCGTATCCTTCAGTAGTAAATTGGCAGACGCCTCAGTATTAGTTCTAATACAGGGTATCAGGTGCCGTGACCAATTAAAAAGGTACAAATACCATAACTATTCTCCGTGGATGTGGGTATCACTACCTTGAATTTTTTTTTAAATGGACATATATTAGAGCCGTGAGTGAGGAAATCTAAACACTCTCGACACCGTTGAGAGAGGCGCAAAAATAACCACCATTGAAATGTCATCTGTTGTTTCTGACACTCCTGTAAAAGTAGGAATAGAAGAGGTAAACTATAACAAAGCCATAAAGGCACTAAAAGAAGCGCAAGAGCATTCTACCAATTTGGCTTGAATATGAAAAAAATCAAATCATGGATAAAATTGGGCAGCATTTCCCTGCCGACGGAAAAATGCTAATCTAATAAATAATTCAGTGATGCTATTGTGAGTTGGCACCATGACATATTAGAAAAATCAAAAGCTCAATACACCAGCGTTTATTATGTTAGCATTCTATAAACAAAAAAGCGAAACCGATAAAACCAAAAATATTAGATGTACTAAGCATAATTTCACTAACCGTACCGTTAGTTAAGTAAATTGAGTATTTAGTATACTTATTGGTCATAGTAGTATGCCAAATGTTCCCGGATGTCATACTACATTCGGCAAAATACGAAGTATACAAGCAGTGGACACTATTTCCGTGCTTTTAGGACCCATAATACAATTCTTCTGAAAATGAGCGTGGCTTCACAATGGCAGATAATATGCATCAGAAGTCCGACAAGAGTGGATACAAATTCATTGCTTTAACTAAATATGACAAAAGTAAAGAAAATGTTCAGCAATGTTATAAAGTAATGACTTTTCAAATAAGTTACGTTACACGTTATGTTGGCTGACAATTTGTTAGTTACTCTATCCTTATGAACCGCATAGCATATCATTACAGCAGTATGTACCGGTAATATATATTTGCTAGTTACCTAACGTTAGTTGGCTACTAATACATCAAACTTGTCAGTATATTAACTATATGCTATCCAACTACCCAACGTTTATTGACTTGATTATTCACGTCATTCTTAGCTTAGCTAAATGGTATAGTCGTTGTGCGTTCTCAATGGACATTGTTAATGTGGATGGTTCGTAAATTCGCTCTGGCTATCTGCTCCAACGAAAAGAGAAAGAAAACCTTTAAAGGGGTTGAATGACCTCTATTCTGACTTCCTGGTGAGGCCTAATCACCCTCACTAGAAAGACAGAAGACATTGGGTGAGATTTAAATGGGCTATGTAAACGCTAATAATTAGGAAGAAGTTTATAATTTAACAATAGTCCTATGTGTGATTTGGAATACGGAAAGGAGAGCGAGAGCGCTGCCCTGAGGGACACCTGTCTCTAGTCTATTTTACCATTACCTTATGGGATACAATTATTTCCTTATGGAGTTATAAAGAGTTGTAATTATAATTTGATTTGTTATTCTAATTTGTTTATTTTTTATTGAACAGGCAGTGTTGTTTTTTTTAAATTACCAGTCCCCTGGGGCTGCTTGTTTCTTCACATGTCTGCCTATAAAACGAAGAAACTTTTTTCCCACCTCCAGTTTATATGAAGAAGTGTATTGCATTTGTTGTATTGTTTGTTTGTTTTTGTCTTTGTTTGTTTTGATACAAATTTCACCAGATTGCGTCTACTGTACGGTTGGGATTTCTTCCTAAGGGCTAACTCTGCGGGGAGGTCACCAGTATGATAAGGGAGTATAAGCATATTTGCAATAAATCAATTGCAATAAATCAATTGGTTGATTTATGGCTTAGTTATCTTTTCTGCAATAATGCTTATTATAACTTATGTTAAAACTTCTTCGGGCTAGGCCCCTTTTTTCTCAATTTCCACCTGACTGACGTGCCCAAAGTAAACAGCCTGTTGCTCAGGCCCTGAAGCCAGGATGTGCATATAATTGGTACCATTGGAAAGAAAACACTTTGAAGTTTGTGGAAATGTTAAAATAATGTAGGAGAATATAACACAATATATATGGTAGGAGGAAATCCAAAGAAAAACCAACACACTTCCAGGCTGTGTAAGGGCTATTTTACCAAGAAGGAGAGTGATGAAGTACTGCATCAAATGACTTGGCCTCCACAATCCCATGACCACAACCAAATTGAGGTGGTTTGTGATGAGTCGGAACGCAGAGTGAAGGAAAAGAAGCCAACAAGTGCTCAGCATATGTGGGAACTCCTTCAAGGCTGTTGGAAAAAGCATTCCAGCTGAAGCTGGTTGAGAGAATGTCAAGAGTGTGCAAAGCTGTCATATAAAATAAAATATATTTTGATTTGTTTAACAATTTTTTGGTTACTACATGATTCCATATGTGTTATTTCATAGTTCTACAATGTCGAAAATAGTAAAAATAAAGAAAAACCTTTTGACCGCTAGTGTATGCTAGTTTTTTTTTGTGGCTTATGCAGGCTTGTTGTCTTGTGTGACTTAGTTATACGTCTGGGCATACAGATAAGAGCCAGGTGCGACTGCAGTATGCAACATCCCGTTTGTACTAGCTGCAGGAACTCCTCTGTGGAATCTTGCAGGAAGGAACACACGATGTTGGCAATGTCAGTTAGCTTAATCTACACAGACAAGCTAAACGCCTTTTATACACTCTGTTCCCCACCCCTGTTTGCACACATCTGCTAACTGCCACATAGACAAAGAGGTTGGACTTTTCTTTAACAGCTGAGAGCCAACTCTGTTCGTTGGTCCTTCACTATGCACTGTTGAAGTGCATAGTTAACTGCTACATTTTTGCAAATGTTATAAGTTGTTGTTTGAAGATTCTGCAGTCTCTCTTCCCTTTGAACAGATAAAGTACCCTATACCCCTCATTCCTTTCCTGGATTAAGATGTTGTACTTATCCACAGTGGCTTTTGTTCGCACCAACAATGTTACCTCCAGCTACTTCCCTCTCCACACGGGGGCCAGCAGGGTTGCTCTTTATTCCATTTCCTATTTGATATGGCTATTGAGCCTCTTGCTATCGCCCTGCGGGCGGAGGAGAGGATTAAGGGAATAATAAGGAGCGACATAACTCACAAGGTGTCCTTATATACAGACAATCTTCTTTTATACATCTCTAATCAGTGTAGATGAAGGAGAGGCGACAGGTTCATTTTTAAGCCTTGAGCCAATTGAGACATGGATTGTGTATGTGTGCCATTCAGAGGGTGAATGGGCAAGACAAAATATTTAAGCGTTAGGTGCCAGGCACACCGGTTTGCGTGTGTCAAGAACTGCAACGCTGATGGGATTTTCACGCTCAGCAGTTTCACGTGTGTATCAAGAATGGTCCACCACCCAAAGGACATCCAGCCAACTTGACACAACTGTGGGACGCATTGGAGTCAACATGGGCCAGCATCCCTGTGAAACGTTTTCAACACGACTAATTGAGGCTGTTCTGAGGACAAAAAGGGGGTGCAACTCAATATTAGGAAGGTGTTCCTAATATTTTGTTCTCTCAGTGTATGTGTCTAGATGTATATAAGTCAATGGTGATAATACAGGGTGTGCCAGTAATGGGATCTTACCTGGGGATGCCAAGGAGGTAATCCAACGTGGAGCTGAGCTCCTCCATACTGGTCTGGTCTGTACATAGTGGAATGGTGAGGATCAGCCCACTGCGTCTGTCCTTGCCTCCTGTGAATGTGAAACAACCAGAAAATAAACTCTTAGTCACCACATGCAGAAATAAAATTGATATAAATAATTATATTTCTCATTGAAATAAAATCTATTATGCAAGAGAGACCTGGTGTATCTACCGTAGTGGACGTACCCATTAGTGTACCAGTCAAATTGCCATGGTCAGAGGTTCCAAGGCCGTTCTAATCCTAATTCTAAGGTATCTCCACGGATTAATTGTAGAGAATGCACACAAAAAATTGCGTGTAAAATAACAGTCATATAACGGCAGGTTTGGAGAAGGTCAGGCAGAACCAATTATTCAAAGTATGGTCTGCCAAGAATCAACTATTAAAGGAGGAGTAGCGTCTTGTAAACGCCAAGGACAGCTGCAATGATGGTGGGAGCTCTGCCTCTGGGTGTATCCCAAATGGTGCCTTATTTGTGCACTACTTTTGACTCCGATCCAAAAATGTTGAGGACCTCTTGGCCGCAGAGACAAAAGTTTGTTGTTTCCAGCAATTCTAGATATTTTGCAGTGGCTTATGCCGTGTTCTTATGCTTCTAAGTGACTCAAACATTATAACAAAATCTATGGGCACCACATGCCATGACATTTTGGGGAAAAGCAATTCTCCCTGACTCTATTTTTCATTTTGGAGATTGTTAGTTCTCAAAGATGATCTTATTTAAAAAAATATATAGCTCCATTATCTTTTCTAAATACCTTATACGTGGTTTTAATCATTTAAGTTTACACTGAAAATGCTTTACCATTCAAATGAAATAAAATAAAAATACATATATATATATATATATATATCAAATCAAAGTTTATTTGTCACATGAGCCGAATACAACAGATGTAGACCTTACAGTGAAATGCTTACTTACAGGCTCTAACCAATAGTGCAAAAAAGGTGTTAGGTGAACAATAGGTAAGTAAAGAAATAAAACAACAGTAAAAAGACAGGCTATATACAGTAGTGAGGCTATAAAAGTAGCGAGGCTACATACAGACACCGGTTAGTCAGGCTGATTGAGGTAGTATGTACATGTAGATATGGTTAAAGTATGCATATATGCATATATGATGAACAGAGAGTAGCAGTAGCGTAAAAGAGGGGTTGGCCGGTGGTGGGTGACGGGACACAATGCAGATAGCCCGGTTAGCCAATGTGCGGGAACACTGATTGGTCGGCCCAATTGAGGTAGTATGTACATTAATGTATAATTAAAGTGACTATGCATATATGATAAACATAGAGTAGCAGCAGTGTAAAAAGAGGGTTGGGTGGGGGGGGGGGGTACACAATGCAAATAGTCCGGGTAGCCATTGATTACCTGTTCAGGAGTCTTATGGCTTGGGGGTAAAAAGTTTGAGAAGCCTTTTTGTCCAGACTTGCACTCCGGTACCGCTTGCCATACGGTAGTAGAGAGAACAGTCTATGACTGGGGTGGCTGGGGTCGTTGACCATTTTTAGGGCCTTCCTCTGACACCGCCTGGTGTAGAGGTCCTGGATGGCAGGCAGCTTTCCCCAGTAATGTACTGGGCCGTACACACTACGCTCTCTAGTGCCTTGCGGTCAGAGGCCGAGCAATTGCCGTACCAGGCAGTGATGCAACTAGTCAGGATGCTCTCAATGGCGCAGCTGTAGAACCTTTGAGGATCTCAGGACCCATGCCAAATATTTTTAGTTTCCTCGAGAGTGGGAATAGGCTTTGTCATGCCCTCTTCACGACTGTCTTTGTGTGTTGGACCATTCTAGTTTGTTGTTGATGTGGACACCGAGGAACTTGAAGCTTTCAACCTGCTCTACTACAGCCCCATCGATGAGAATGGGGCGTGCACGGGCCTCCTATTCCTGTAGTCCACAATCATCTCCTTAGTCTAGGTTACGTTGAGGGATAGGTTGTTATTCTGGCACCACACGCCAGGTCTCTGACCTCCTCCCTATAGGCTGTCTCATCGTTGTCTGTATCAGACCTACCACTGTTGTGTCGTCTGCAAACTTAATGATTGTGTGGAGTCGTGCCTGGCCATGCAGTCGTGGGTGAACAGGGAGTACAGGAGGGGACTGAGCACGCACCCCTGTGGAGCTCCAGTGTTGAGGATCAGCGTGGCAGATGTGTTGCTACTACCCTCCCCACCTGGGCGGGCCCGTCAGGAAGTCCAGGATCCAGCTGCAGAGGGAGGTGTTAGTCCAGGATCCTTAGCTTAGTGATGAGCTTTGAGGTACTATGGTGTTGAACGCTGAGCTGTAGTCAATGAATAGCATTCTCACATAATGTTCCTTTTGTCCAGGTGGGAAAGGGCAGTGTGGAGTGCAATAGAGATGGCATTATCTGTGATCTGTTGGCGGTATGCAAATTGGAGTGGGTCTAGGGTTTCTGGGATAATGGTGTTGATGTGAGCCATTACCAACCTTTCAAAGCACTTCATGGCTACGGAAGTGAGTGCTACGGGTCTGTAGTCATTTAGGCAGGTTGCCTTTGTGATCTTGGGCACAGGGACTATGGTGGTCTGCTTGAAACATGTTGGTATTACAGACTCAATCAGGGACATGTTGAAAATGTCAGTGAAGACACCTGCCAGTTGGTCAGCACATGCCCGGAGCACACGTCCTGGTAATCCATCTGGCCCCGCAGCCTTGTGTATGTTTAAAGGTCTTACTCACGTTGGCTACGGAGAGCGTGATCACACAGTCGTCCGGAACAGCCTCAGTGTTGCTTGCCTCGAAGCGAGCACAGAAGTGATTTAGCTCGTCTGTTAGGCTCATGTCACTGGGCAGCTCGCAGCTGTGCTTCCCTTTGTAGTATGTAATAGTTTGCAAGCCCTGCCACATAAGACGAGCGTCGGAGCCGGTCTAGTATGATTCAATCTTTGCCCTGTATTGACGCTTTGCCTGTTTTATGGTTCGTCGCAGGGCATAGCAGGATTTCTTGTAAGCTTCCGGGTTAGAGTACCACACCTTGAAAGCGGCAGCTCTACCCTTTAGCTCAGAGCGAATGTTGCATGTAATGCATGACTTCTGGTTTGGGTATGTACGTAGAGTCACTGTGGGGACAACGTCCTCAATGCACTTATTGATAAAGCCAGTGACTGATGTGAAGAAGAATCCCGGAACATGTTCCAGTCTGTGATAGCAAAGCAGTCTTATAGTTTAGCATCTGCTTCATCTGACCACTTTTTATAGATGAAGTCACTGGTGCTTCCTGCTTTAATTTTTGCTTGTAAGCAGGAATCAGGAGGATAGAGTTGTGGTCGGATTTACCAAATGGAGGGCGAGGGAGAGCTTTGTACGCGTCTCTGTGTGTGGAGTACAGGTGATCTAGAATTTTTTTCTCTCTGGTTGCACATTTAACATGTTGATAGAAATTTGGTAGAACTGATTTAAGTTTCCCTGCATTAAAGTCTCCGGCCACTAGGAGCGCCGCCTCTGGGTGAGTGGTTTCCTGTTTGCTTATTTCCTTATACAGCTGACTGAGTGCGGTCGTAGTGTCAGCACCTGTCTGTGGTGGTAAATAAACAGCCACGAAAAGTATAGCTGAAAAATCTCTAGGCAAGTAGTGTGGCCTGCAATTTATCACAATATACTCTACTTCAGGCGAGCAAAATCTAGAGACTTCCTTAGATTCCGCCCCCCCTTGTCTTACCGGAGTGTGCTGTTCTATCTTGCCGGTGCAGCGTATATCCCGCTAACTGAATTTCCATGTCGTCATTTAGCCACGATTCCGTGAAACATAGGATATTACAGTTGTTGATGTCCCGTTGGTAGGATATTCGTGATCGTACCTTGTCTAATTTATTGTCCAATGATTGCACGTTGGCGAGTAGTATTGACGGTAACGGCAGCTTTCCCAGTCGCCTTCTCCGGGTCCTGACCAGGCATCTGGCTCTTTGTCCTCTGTACCTGCGTCGCTTCCTCTTGCAAATAACGTGTATTTCGGCCCTGCCGGGTGTTTGGAGAATGTCTTGTGCGTCTTGTTCGTTGAAGAAAAAATCTTAGTCTAATCCGAGGTGAGTGATCGCTGTCCTGATATCCAGAAGCTCTTTTTTGCCGTAAAGAAACATTATGTACAAAATAAGAAACACAAAAAAAACACTGTAAAACTACTACCATTTCTTCCGGCGCCATTTTATCATTTATATATATATATATACAGTTCCAGTCAACAGTTTGGACACACATACTCATTCAAGGGTTTGAAATGTACTTTATATTTGAGATTCTTCAAAGTAGCCACCCTTTGCCTTGATAACAGCTTTGCACACTCTTGGCATTCTCTCAGCCAGCTTCATGAGGAATGTTTTTCCAACTGTCTTGGAGTTCCCACATATGCTGAACACTTGTTGGCTGCTTTTCCTTCACTCTGCGGTCCAACTCATCCTAAACCATCTCAAATGTGTTGAGGTTGGGTGATTGTGGAGGCCAGGTCATCTGACGCAACACTTCATCACTGTCCTTAGTCGCTGCAGAATGCTGTGGTAGCCATGCTGGTTAAGTGTGCCTTAAATCACTGACAGTGTCACCAGCAAAGCACCCTCACACCATCACACCTCCTTGTCCGTGCATCACGGTGGGAACCACTCATGCGGAGATCATCCATTCATCTACTCAGAGTCTCACAAAGACACGGCGGTTGGAACCAAAAATCTCAAATTTAGATTCATCAGGCCAAAGAACAGGTTTCCACCGGTCTATTGTCCATTGCTCATGTTTCTTGGCCCAAGCAAGTCTCTTCTTATTATTGGTGTCCTTTAGTAGTGGTTTCTTTGCAGAAATTCGACCATGAAGGCCTGATTAACTCAGTCTCCTCTGAACAGGTGATGTTGAGATGTGTCTGTTACTTGAACTCTGTGAAGCATTTATTTGGGCTGCAGTTAACTCTAATGAACTTATCCTCTGCAGCAGAGGTAATTCTGGGTCTTCCTTTCTTATTGCGGTCCTCATGAGAGCCAGTTTCATCATAGCGCTTCATGGTTTTTGCAACTGCACTTGAAGAAATGTTCAAAGTTCTTGACATTTTCCGTATTGACTGACCTTCATGTCTTAAAGTAATGATGGACTGTCGTTTCTCTTTGCTTATTTGAGCTGTTCATGCCAGAATATGGACTTGGTCTTTTACCAAATAGGGCTATCTTCTGTATACCGCCTAGTGCTGGGCGATAAATCATTATCAATAATTATAGAGGTAATTACTTCCCTCAATAACGATATAAAAACGTTTAGATTAATTTTCGATCATGTCGATATAGAATAATTAGGTACAGCAGTCCATTTCAGCTCTGACGCAGCAGGAACGTGCGGAGAAGTGACAATATGCACGTGGAGAGGTATACGCCCACTAAAACCACTTAGCACATTGAGTGATGGAGTAGCCACTATTAACCACGTAAAATGAGTGATGTGGGTGAAAACAGTGGTAGTGATAGCCATGGAGACGGAGAATAAATTATTGATAAAAAGGGTTAAACTGTTTCAGTAATTTGGAAGTGGTTTGGCTTTTTGAAGTCCGACAAAGAGCAGAGCAATGTTCGGTGCAAATTGTTCCGTAGACAGGTGGCTAAGTTTGGTATTACGACAAACCTTTTTCAACATCTGAAGCAAAATCACTATTTGGAACATGCAGGAAGTTTGAGTTTGCGCCACGGTAATGATAAATGCCCCTCAATCAACAGCCAATCTAGGGATGTTTGCCCGAAGCAGCCAACACGGACAGAAATGATGCCCTACAAGCAAACATCGAAAAGACAAAGACGTCACAAATGCTATTATGCATTGCATTGCTAAGGACATGCTACCAATTAGCACAGTCGAAAAGGAAGGTTTCAAGAGGCTTATCAAATTAATTGACCCTAGGTACGTGCTCCCTGGCCACAAATATGGAACAATTTTCCTTAAAGTATAAACGTAACTTTTATTTAACTAGGCAAGTCAGTTAAGAACAACTTCTTATTTACAATGACTGACTATCGGGGAACAGCGGGTTAACTGCCTTGTTCAGGGGTAGAACAACAGATTTTTACCTTGTCAGCTCGGGGATTCTTGTTCCAAAATGGCGTAGCGGTTCAGACGTCTTTGTCTTTGTCTTGTCGTGTCCCGTGTATATATCTCTTTTTCCCTTCATATATATTTTTTACATTTTTTATTAACCTCAGTTTCAACATACTCTCCTGAAAACCCGCCTCCCTAATTTGAAGCTGGCTAGCCAGCTAACTAGCTACGAGCTAGTAGTCAGTTAGCCACTGATAGCAGTCATCAGCTAACCTTAGCCCGGTCAACTCCTGCCAGTCTGCGCAGCGCGATTCAACCCAGAGCATAC
The DNA here is from genome assembly GCF_002910315.2 of Salvelinus sp. IW2-2015. Classification (NCBI taxonomy): domain Eukaryota; kingdom Metazoa; phylum Chordata; class Actinopteri; order Salmoniformes; family Salmonidae; genus Salvelinus; species Salvelinus sp. IW2-2015. The sequence continues at coordinate 29,713,859 of NC_036875.1, read as the reverse complement.
CGGACTGCTTTTTCTCCACATCTCCGGTTTCCTACTGCCGGTCTACCCCCTGGCTAACATCTCTGTCCCGAAGCAAGCACCAGTGAGCCTGGAACTAGCCTGATGCTAGGCCTATCTCCCAGCTGGCTGAAGAGGTCCATCAGCCACTCCTTGGGCTACAAAACATATTTTGCCAATTGACCTGGACCCCTTTTACTGCCAACACGGAGCCCCGCTGATCCATCACGACTGGTCTACCGACGTAATCCGCCCGAGGGGTTTCAACAGGCTGCCTCCGTCGCGACGTTCCCTGAAGCCCATCCACTAGCCTGCTAGCCGCGGCCGCTAGCTGTCTAGAGCATATTGTACTGTTAGCTGAAGAGGACCATCAGCCAATTTCTTGGGCTACAATACCTATTTTGCCAATTAGCCTGGACCCTTTTACTGCCTACACAGAGCCCTGTCGATCCAACACCACTGGTCAACCGACGTAATCCGCCCGAGGGTTTCAACAGGCTCCTCCGTCGCGACGTTCCCTGAAGGCCCATCCACTAGCCTGCTAGCCGCGGCCCGCTAGCTGTCTAGAGCATATTGTACTGTTAGCAAGAGGACCATCAGCCAATTTCTTGGGCTACAATACCTATTTTGCCAATTGGCCTGGACCCTTTTACTGCCTACACAGAGCCCTGTCGATCCAAACCACCACTGGTCAACCGACGTAACCGTCCGAGGGCTACAACAGACTTCTTCCATCGCGACCAATTGCTGTTTTGGTTAGTGATTATTGCTTATTTCACTGTAGAGCCTCCAGCCTGCTCAATATGCCTTTGCTAGCCTTTTTGTTCACCTCCCACACATGCGGTGACATCACCTGGTCTAAATGATGTCTCTAGAGACAAAACCTCTCTCATCGTCACTCAATGCCTAGGTTTACCTCCACTGTATTCACATCCTACCATACCTTTGTCTGTACATTATGCCTTCAATCTATTCTTCAGAAACCTACTCCTTTACAGAAACCTACCCCTTTTACTCTCTGTCCGAACGCACTAGACGACCAGCTCTTATAGTCTTTAGCCGTACCCTTATCCTACTCCTCCTCTGTTCCTCTGGTGATGTAGAGGTTAATCCAGCCCGGCATGACCTAGCTCCACTCCCATTCCCCAGGCGCTCTCCATTTGTTCACTTCTGTAACCGCAAAAAGCCTTGTTTCATGCATGTTTAAACCTCTTGACGCTAGGGGTCAGATTTTGTATATATTTTTTAAAATAACGTTCCCAAGGTAAACTGACTATTTCTCAGGTCCAGATCGTAGAATATGCATATAATTTACAGATTAGGATAGAAACACCTCCAAAGTTTCCAAAACTGTCAAAAATTGTCTGTGAGTATAACAAAACTGATTCTGCAGGCGAAAACCTGAGGAAATCTAACCGGAAGTGATTATTATAATTTTTTTATCTTGTTTACTTGCCCGTCTTTCTTCCATTTAAAGGGTATCAACCAGATTCCTTTTCCATTGGCTTCCTCAGGCTGGACCAGGCTTTAGACATAGTTTCAGGCTTTTATTTTGAAAAATTAGCGAGATTTTTCAAAAGTAGTCAGGTGTCCTTTGATTAGTTCCTGCGCGCGAGAGGTGTAGCTCTCTTTTATGAATAGGTTACGGTCCGGTTGAAATATTATTGATTATGTTTGTTTAAACAACATGAGGATTTATAAAAAACATTTGACATGTTTCTACGAGCATTACGGATACTTTTTGGAATTTTCGTGAACGGAACGAGGCTTTGGTTTTCTGAACATAACGCGCAACCCAAATGTCGTTTTTTTGGTATAAAAGTAATATTTATCGAACAAAAATAACATTATTGTGTAACTGGAGTCTCGTGAGTGCAAACATCCGAAGATATTCAAAGTAAGCGATTCATTTATTGCTTTTCTGACTTTCGGGACCAAGCTAACCAAGCTAATATAAGGCTAACTGTTTTAGCATTTGATTGATACACTCACAAAAGCTTGGATTGCTTTCGCTGCAAAGCATATTTTCAAAATCTGACACGATAGGTGGAATAACAACAAGCTAAGCTGTGGTTTGGTATATTAACTTGTGATTGCATGATTATAAATATTTTTTTAATTATTTTTGAATCTGATACGTTGGGAATTTTCTTCTGCCTTTCAGGACCGGACGAGGCTGCAGTTTCTGAACATAACGCGCAACCCAAATGGCGTTTTTTGTTTATAAAAGTAATATTTATCGAACAAAAAAATAAACATTTAATTGTATAACTGGGCAGTCTCGTGAGTGCAAACATCCGAAGATTATCAAAGGTAAGCGATTCATTTATTGCTTTTCTGACTTTCGTGACCAGCTAATTTGGGCGCTAAACTTGTCTAGCATTGATTGATACACTCACAAAAGCTTGGATTTCTTTCGCTGTAAAGCATATTTTCAAAATCTGACACGATAGCTGGATTAACAACAAGCTAAGCTGTGTTTTGGTATATTTCACTTGTGATTGCATGATTATAAATATTTTTTGTAATATTTTGCGCCTTGCAATTCAGCGGTTGTTTAGGAAAATGATCCCGCTAAAGGGATCCGTAGCGCAGAGAAGTTAACATTAGAAACCTCCTCCCTAAGTTTGTTTTATTCACTGCTTTAGCACACTCTGCCAAACCAGATGTCCTAGCTGTGTCTGAATCCTGACTTAGGATAACATTTCCCGACAAGATAGAACTGCCAAAGGGGGCGGAGTTGCAATCTACTGCAGAGATAACCTGCAGAGTTCTGTCATACTATCCAGGTCTGTGCCCAAACAATTCGAGCTTCTACTTCTAAAAATCCACCTTTCCAGAAACAAGTCTCTCACAGTTGCCGCTTATTATAGACCACCTTCTGCCCCCAGCTGTGTCCTGGATACCATATGTGAATTGATTGCCCCCCATCTATCTTCAGAGCTCGTACTGTTAGGTGACCTAAACTGGGACATGCTTAACACCCCAGCCGTCCTACAAGCTAAGCTAGATGCCCTCAATCTCACATATTGAGATTCTGTGAGATTCTGTGTTGTTGTAACTCTGTGTTGTTGTTTGTGTCGCACTGCTTTGCTTTATCTTGGCCAGGTCGCAGTTGTAAATGAGAACTTGTTCTCAACTGGCCTACCTGGTTAAATAAAGGTGAAATAAAATACATTTTAAAAATCGATTTAGCAACCTTTCGGTTACTGGCCCAGCGCTCTAACCACTACCTGCCTAGTGGTTTGTTCAGGCCTTAGGCATTCTTGAGTCTGAAGCAGATATGCACCTTTTAAACTTTATTTTATTAATATCGTGATAATTATCGTTATCGAATGAAACAATATATAGATATCGTGATAATTTGCCATATCGCCATAATTTGCCATAATTTGCCATATCGCCCAGCCCTAATACCGCCTACTAATCACAACTAATCACAACACAACTGATTGGCTCAAACGCATTGAGAAGGAAAGAAATTCCATAATTAACAAGGCACACCTGCTAATTGAAATGCATTCCAGGTGGCCACCTCATGAAGCTGGTTGAGAGAATGCCAAGAGTGTGCAAAGATGTCATCAAGCTGTCATCAGGGTGGCTACTTTGAAGAATCTCAAATATAAAATATATATACTGTATATTAAAATAAAATTACCCCCTTTTTCATGGTATCCAATTATTAGTAGTTACTGTCTTGTCTCATTGCTACAACTCCCGTACAGGCTCGGGAGAGACATGCGTCCCTCGAAACACAACCCAACCAAGCCGCACTGCTTCTTAACACAGTGCGCATCCAACCCGGAAGCCAGCCGCACCAATGTGTCAGAGGAAACACCATACACCTAGCGACCTGGTCAGCGTGCACTGCGCTCAGCCTGCCACAGGAGTCGCTAGTGCGTGATGAGACAAGGATATCCCTACCGGCCAAACCCTCACTAACCCTGTATTCAATATACACAAGAAAAGTACAATCATTTGTGTGTTATTAGTTTAAGCACACTGTGTTTGTCTATTGTTGTGACTTAGATGAAGATCAGATCACATGTTATGACCAATTTATGCAGAAATCCAGGTAATTCCACATTCTTTTTCTTGCCACTGTATATCGTTTTTTTCATCATATTTTTTGGAGAGGCGAAAGGGGAAACACTGATTACAGTTGTTTGTCCCTCTTGGAAAAGGAGGACTGAGCACGCCCCCATTCTCATCGACGGGGCTGTAGAGGAGCAGGTTGAGAGCTTCAAGTTCCTTGGCGTGCACCATCGAGAGCATCCTGACGGGTTGCATCTCACTGCCTGGTATGGCAACTGCTCGGCCTACGACCGCAAGGCACTACAGAGGGTAGTGCGTACGGCCCAATACATCACCGGGGCCAAGCTTCCTGCCATCCAGGATCTCTATACCAGGCAGTGTCAGAAGAAGTCCCTAAAAATTGTCAAAGACTCCAGCCACCCTAGTCATAGACTGTTCTCTCTGCTACCGCACGGCAAGCAGTACCTGAGCGCCAAGTCTAGGTCCAAGAAGCTTCTACCCCCAAGCCGTAAGACTCCTGGACATCTAATCAAATGGCTACCCAGACTATTTGCATTGCTCCCCCCCTTTAACGCTGCTGCTACTCTCTGTTATTATCTATGCATAGTCACTTTAATAACTCTACCTACATGTACATACTACCTCAATTATCTCGACTAACCGGTGCCCCCGCACATTGACTCTGTACCGGTACCCCCTGTATATAGCCGTGCTATTGTTATTTTACCGCTGCTCTTTAATTATTTGTTACTTTTATGTCTTAATTTATTTTAGGTATTTTTCTTAAAACTGCATTGTTGTTTAAGGGCTTGTACAGTGGGGAGAACAAGTATTTGATACACTGCCGATTTTGCAGGTTTTCCTACTTACAAAGCATGTAGAGGTCTGTAATTTTTATCATAGGTACACTTCAACTGTGAGAGACGGAATCTAAAACAAAAATCCAGAAAATCACATTGTATGATTTTTAAGTAATTCATTTGCTTTTTATTGCATGACATAAGTATTTGATCACCTACCAACCAGTAAGAATTCCGGCTCTCACAGACCTGTTAGTTTTTCTTTAAGAAGCCCTCCTGTTCTCCACTCATTACCTGTATTAACTGCACCTGTTTGAACTCGTTACCTGTATAAAAGACACCTGTCCACACACTCAATCAAACAGACTCCAACCTCTCCACAATGGCCAAGACCAGAGAGCTGTGTAAGGACATCAGGGATAAAATTGTAGACCTGCACAAGGCTGGGATGGGCTACAGGACAATAGGCAAGCAGCTTGGTGAGAAGGCAACAACTGTTGGCGCAATTATTAGAAAATAGAAGAAAATAGAAGAAGTTCAAGATGATGGTCAATCACCCTCGGTCTGGGGCTCCATGCAAGATCTCACCTCGTGGGGCATCAATGATCATGAGGAAGGGGAGGGATCAGCCCAAAACTACACGGCAGGACCTGGTCAATGACCTGAAGAGAGCTGGGACCACAGTCTCAAAGAAAACCATTAGTAACACACTACGCCGTCATGGATTAAAATCCTGCAGCGCACACAAGATCCCCCTGCTCAAGCAGGCGCATGTCCAGGCCCGTCTGAAGTTTGCCAATGACCATCTGGATGATCCAGAGGAGGAATGGGAGAAGGTCATGTGGTCTGATGATTCAAAAATAGAGCTTTTTGGTCTAAACTCCACTCGCCGTGTTTGGAGGAAGAAGAAGGATGAGTACAACCCCAAGAACACCATCCCAACCGTGAAGCATGGAGGTGGAAACATCATTCTTTGGGGATGCCTTTCTGCAAAGGGGACAGGACGACTGCACCGTATTGAGGGGAGGATGGATGGGGCCATGTATTGCGAGATCTTAGCCAACAACCTCCTTCCCTCAGTAAGAGCATTGATGATGGGTCGTGGCTGGGTCTTCCAGCATGACAACGACCCGAAACACACAGCCAGGGCAACTAAGGAGTGGCTCCGTAAGAAGTATCTCAAGGTCCTGGAGTGGCCTAGCCAGTCTCCAGACCTGAACCCAATAGAAAATCTTTGGAGGGAGCTGAAAGTCCGTATTGCCCAGCGACAGCCCCGAAACCTGAAGGATCTGGAGAAGGTCTGTATGGAGGAGTGGGCCAAAATCCCTGCTGCAGTGTGTGCAAACCTGGTCAAGAACTACAGGAAACGTATGATCTCTGTAATTGCAAACAAAGGATTCTGTACCAAATATTAAGTTCTGCTTTTCTGATGTATCAAATACTTATGTCATGCAATAAAATGCTAATTAATTACTTTAAAATCATACAATGTGATTTTCGGGATTTTTGTTTTAGATTCCGTCTCTCACAGTTGAAGTGTACCTATGATAAAAATTACAGACCTCTACATGCTTTGTAAGTAGGAAAATCTGCAAAATCAGCAGTGTATCAAATACTTGTTCTCCCCACTGTAAGTAGGCATTTCACTGTGAGGTCTACACCTGTTGTATTCAACATATGTGACAAATACAATTTGATTTGAATAGTCCAAATGAATCTAACATGAATCTAGAAATCTGTTATAAATGTTGACGTTTTTGCAAAAGAGGTTTTAGTCCCGCAATTTTACATCTAGCTAAGATGTTGGGTGTAGTACTTTTCAAGTGAAAAAATGTGCATGAAAACTAGTAGTCACACCTGAAACCCCACCTCTTTAAGGAATACCTAGGATAGGATAAAGTAATCCTTCTAACCCCCCCCCCCCTTAAAAGAGTTAGATGCACTATTGTAAAGTGGTTGTTCCACTGGATATCATAAGGTGAATGCACCAATTTGTAAGTCGCTAAATGTAGTGCACTGCAGACAGTAGGGTCTCGTTGCTGCTGAGCCCTCTAATCTCTCTCGTTGAATGACAGCAAACACTTCATTGAAGAATCCCGTCAATAGTTCCCACCCCTACTGCTACCGAACTACGACATGCCTCAAGAAAAACTGTGTGAGCGCGAACAGCCAAAAAACACCCTGCTGAACACCAAAACTAACAAAAAGGCCCATAAAACGCTCTCATTTCTCATAACATATCTGTATAATTGTGAGGGGGATGAACCAACAGACTGACTAGTGCCACATATCAAGGCTAAAATGGTAAAAGCAACAACTCTTGTTCTCATCAAAGTTAGTTTAGAGTCCACTATGAGTCAGTGACGTAAAAGCAATAGCTCTTTGTCAAAGTTAGTCAGTTAGTCAGTCAAATTAGTGTGAGTCAGTCAGCGGTATAGTCATGTACGTACACTTGATGACTAGAGAAGTAAAAGCAACTCCTCATCAAAGTTAGTCTTCTGTCAAGCCAGAGTGAGTCAGGCAGTAACCTTGTCACAACATTTCCCTGAATGAAAAGCAACAGCTCTGTTCATTGTTTTTCTTTTATGTGTGTAAGACTCTAAACACGGGAAACCACATGATTGAGTGTTGTGATTTTCCTGAAACAATTATGCGTCTGTTTGAGACCTTTTCCAGTCTGGAAATAACAACAAAACAATATTAAACTAGCAGAAGTCTTAATTTAACGCTCACAGGCAAATGTTGAAGTATTCAAACATTTATGTCTAAACTATTATTTTGCCCAAATTAGAAACTCAATCTCAAGAGAAACCCCATTCACTCACTGAAATAATTAGCTCAATCCAAAACATTGTTATCTAAGTAGCAAACAAGATAATAATAGCTATTACCATCAAAAATCTATATTGTCAATATTTGTGAACTGAACTATTAGCTTTCATTAGACTTTCAGTGTCACAAGTAGAATAAAGATATATTCTATTCTAAAGCCACAAGCCTTCGTTTTGTTGTGTATCTAGCGCCTGGTAAGTCAGTGAGACCTTCAACAGTATTCTGAACACTCAGCATCTCTGGAGAGTCCCTCTCTGATGCAGTCCTGATGCTGTGACCTTCAAATCAGAGTCATCAACATGATGAGAAACCTCATTCGGGCAGCAACAGGCAGGGCAGAACAACAGGCCATTATCATTCACCTTGATCACAACACACTGCCTGCCAGCACAAAGAGTAGAAAGGGGTATTTATCAGACCACCAAGGACTAGCTACTACACTCCTAGACCAAGAACTACTGCACTACACTACACTCCCTTCAGAGGCTTGAGAAGGAGGAGGACACATCAATACCACTGCAACTTCAAATGGTTGTGCCCTTGTACAACTATGATGATTAAACAACTTGATGAAAGTGAGAGTTAGATGTGTGGTACACATAAAGCTCGACAATCCTGGGATTTATATGAGCCTGCATACCTTGAAGTGTATTTTTTTGTCAACTCTGCCTGCCTTCTACTTCTTTGATAATGCTCACTCTCACTGCTGTACTGTTATTTCACTAACTGGAATTGTTCAATAAGCAGCACAGAAAGTTATTGGGCCAGTTGCATGAGCTAGGACCAACGCATAGTAGTAATACTATAACTACTAGTAGTAATTAGTGGATGTGGCACTACTTTTGGGCATTTCTATTTAAAGATGATCACTGGTAATGTTACAATGTTACAATGTAAATGCAGTGCAGGCCATTCCAAAAAGCCATTTCTGTTATCAGTAAACATAAACATTTTTGACTGATTGGAGCATGTTATTACCTGACAAGAAGGCTAGGCGTTTCTTCAGAATGGGCAGTATGTTGGTGGCATCCATCCTGGCAAGTTCCACCCTTCAGTCTGAAAAGTAAAGATGTAGGTATAGCAAAGCAGGTGACGCACATAATAATAATGACATGATCACTCACACACGCGCACACATACAACATAGCATTTGGAACTGTGATCACTTTGTCAATGAAAAGCCAAATGATACAATGAAAAGCCAAGATGCTTTACCTTCCTAGAAATCAAAGGTACCTCCTTCAAACCTTTCCTTCTGGACCCATGTTCTGTAATGAGGACACAGAGATAAGAACAAGTCAACACTATAGATAAGTAGCAACTAGCTCAATATTGACAATCATATTGACAAACGAATCCTCCCCAAACGTGGAATGAAGACATACCTTATTACTTTATGAGAACAAAACCATCTCCAGGCACTTAGTTAGGCTACAGTATCAAGTTATGAAGTAGGAAGTGTAACTGTTCTGTTCTATTGTATTCCGTTAGCTTCAAATACACTAATAAACTTACTTGATTCTGATAAACAAGAAGTGGGAGGATTACCCATCTGGGCTGTTATCAATAACATGTCTTGTTTTAACTGAACTGAATGATACACAAACCACTGCAGTACATCATCATATCCTTTCGGTCAAATCTGTTTTTATCCCAAAGACTGCAGAATGATAGATTTACATGGTTGCTGGCCAAATCAGTGTCGGGAAACATTTGAAACCCATTAGTAGATTGAAATGCAGCATACTCTGACTTACTGCACAGTACTGAGCCACCCACTGGCATGTTATCATAGATTACATGCCAAATGGCCTGGTCATGGGCCCTCGTCAAAAGTAGTGCACTACATAGGGAATAGGGTACCATTTGGGATGAAGACCTGTTTTACTGTACCTTCTTCTCTCTAACTTGCATGTAGCCTAGTGTAATTTTGGGTTCATCCAGACTACAGTTATCAAACCACTATAACCATTAATAATTCAATAACCTTGTCCTTGTGTCATATATTATTAGAGAAAGTTGGGTTTGCTTTTTTTCCTGGAAAGTTAGTGTCTTTGAGCTATTATATCTAGATCAAATATGTGCATGATGTGTAAAGTGTGTTGACTGCCAGAGGCTACTGTAATTAGCAGTGGTGTAAAGTATTTAAATAAAAATACTTTAAAGTACTACTTAAGTAGTTTTTTGGGGTATCAGTACTTTTCTTTACTATTTGTATTTTTGGCTACTTTTACTTTTACTTCACTACATTCCTAAAGAAAATAATCTACTTTTTACTCCATACATTTTCACTGACACCCAAAAGTACTCATTACATGTTGACAGGTGGTCCAATTCACACACTTATCAAGAGAGCATCCCTGGTCATCCCTACTGCCTCTGGTCTGGCGGACTCACTAAACACAAATGCTTTGTTTGTCAATTATATCTGGGTGTTGCAGTGTGCCCCTGGCTATCCCTTAATAATAATAAAAAACATGAAACATGTGTAGTCTGGTTTGCTTAACATAAGGAATTTGAAATGATTTATACTTTTATTTTTAATACTTAAGTACATTTTAGCAATTCCATATACTTTTGATACTTAAGTAGATTTAAAACCAAATACTTTTAGACTTTTACTCAAGTAGTATTTTACTGGGTGACTGTCACTTTTACTTGAGTCATTTTCTATGAAGGTATCTTTACTAAGTAAGACAATTGAGTACTTTTCCCACCACTGGTAAATAGCCACTGGATAACCTCACTCATATTCTCATACTCCAAGAATAAATAGTTATTCCTATTCGGAGGCTGTAATTGATGACAATAACAATGCTACTTATTTTGATAAAAGGCATACTATTGTCAATTTGAATATTAGACTGCTACCAAAGCATTGATAATAGTTTTCCTTGCTTTCAAAGGTTGGCTACAGTAATTCGATAATGATGACATTTTCAATGACATTACCAATGGCCACGACGCATTGACTAGGTTTGAAAGGGGCGTTCAGGAGTGTAGGCAATAATAGGCATGGTTGAGAATAAACAGACATACATTTTCTTACATTTAGGTTAAATTGAAAGTTTCGATATTAGGCTATCCTTATTTGTTGGCAGATCTTTGTAGAATGGTTTTATAGCCAGGCATACAGCTATAGCCACGAGACAAAAGCCCTGAAATCGAAGGACCCACCTCCATGGCCTGTTCATCGCTCGAGCTCGTTTAGTAAATTCTATAATATAAGACCCTCTTCATGATGTATGAAATGTATGATGATATAGCTACACATTTGCTCACCCGTGCTGAATAAGAAGCAGCGTTTGTATCACTGTAGCGGTAGCACGAGGTTCTCCCCCAACAACTGGCTTGTGGCTACACCACCAATAGAAGCAATAAAACACTGTTGCATTAGAGTAGGCAATTGCAGACACAATGACATTGAATCCCGCTCGAACCGTGTTCCCATTATAATCCTTGATAATGTTGCATTGTAACGACCGAATGGACGATTTCGTTCTTACCTCAGACGAAACAGGACGAAGTATGTACCGTTATACGATGTTGAATCAATGTAGTTTGTAGGAGGAGCAGCAGTAAGCAGCTGTTTCTAGTGAAAAATCGCAATTTTTATCAGACCGAGTTCCACTGATTTTTTGGACCGTTAGCCTACGCGATCACATCTATGTGATCACATCTTTCAAGGCTTTAGACGCCGTTATAAAAATTGTATCCTCAAAAGTTACAACTCAGCCATATCGACACTGGATTTGCTATTGAAATATGGTTTGTTTTCAGGGGGCTGGACTTTTACTACAGAGGCCACTCCCAAACGGACAATTCTTAGTGCTCTCTCTGCCAGGTAGAAACGGATTCAATGAGCCGTTTTCCATTCAAATGAAAAATATGGAAACTGTCAGAATGTATAATTTATAAAACATTACTTTTTATTATCATATATAATGACAGTGAGGGCAAAACATTGTATTGTTTAAAAAGGGAAGATTGAAGGCAAACGGGTAGTTGTTACATAAACATTTTATATTATATGTTTTATAAAGCTGTATAAACGGTATAACATGTTTATAAACATTGTATTATTATTTTAGAGACAGTAGGCTAGGTAACGCTACCCTAAAATGGTCTATAAATAGTTTATAAACTGTTAACTAGGCTTATACGTTTGTGGATAGTTTATACAGCTGTAATAAACAGTAGGCTAGGTAATTATAGTCACTATTATAATAATTATTATTAATGTGTTCATTCATGTGTAATTGTGTATTTGTTATTTAGATGCAACTGATGAAGATAAGAAACACACAAATAAGTATGTTCTCTGATAAATGCTGAACAGTTATGTTTCCTCCCAAGTCAACAATCAAACTAATTTCCAACAATAGACTTTGTATATGGTCCCTTAATTTAAATGTATTACATGTTTAATATGTGTTTTCTATAGTAATGAGGTGTGCAACGTATTTAGGATTATTGTGTCTCTGAAGAACCACTAGATGTCTCTGCCTTTCTATTCAAAGCTGTGATAAAATGTTCCCTGCTCACATGCATTAATTCAGCAGTTCTGATTCAGGGCAGGCATGTTTTTATATGACGCAGCATACAACATGTTGACTGTCATTCTGACCCTATGTAGCTAATTTACAAAAGCTGCATTAGTGCTTTAAATATTACACTGAACAAAAATATAAAAGCAACATGCAACGATTTCAAAGATTTTACTGAGTTACAGTTCATATAAGGAAATCAGTCAATTTAAGTAAATTAATTAGGCCCTAATCTATGGATTTCACATGACTGGAATACAGATGGGCATCTGTTGGTCACAGATACCTTAAAAAAAAGCTGACCACCATTTGCCTCATGCAGTGCAACACATCTCCTTCGCATAGAGTTGATCAGGCTGTTGATTATGTGGAATGTTGTCCCAATCATTTTCAATGGCTGTGCAAAGTTGCTAGATATTGGCGGGAACTGGAACACGCTGTTGTACACGTCGATCCAGAGCATCCCAAACATGCTCAATGGGTGACGTGTCTGGTGAGTATGCAAGCCATGGAAGAACTGGGACATTTTCAGCTTCCAGGAATTGTGTACAGATCCTTGCAACAAGGGGCCGTGCATTATCATGCTCAAACATGAGGTATTGGCGGCGGATGAATGGCACAACAATGGTCCTAAGGATCTCATCACGGCATTTCTGTGCATTCATATTGCCTCCAATAAAATGCAATTTTATTCGTTGTCCGTAGCTTATGCCTGCCCATACCATAACCCCACCGCCACCATGGGGCACTCTGTTCACAACGTTGACATCAGCAAACCGCTCGTCCACATGATTCCTCCGTGAAGAGCACACTTCTCCAGCTTGCCAGTGGCCGTCGAAGGTGAGCATTTGCCCACTGAAGTCGCTTACGACGCCGAACTGCAGTCAGGTCAAGACCCTGGAGAGGACGACGAGCACACAGATGAGCTTCCCTGGCAGTTTGTTCAGAAATTCTTTGGTTGTGCAAACCCACAGTTTCATCACCTGTCCAGGTGGTTAGTCTCAGACGATCCTGCAGGTGAAGAAGCCGGATGTGTAGATCCTGGGCTGGCGGGGTTACACGTGGTCTGCGTTGTGAGGCCGGTAGGACGTACTGCCAAATTATCTAAAACGACGTTGGAGGTAGCTTATGGTAGAGAAATTAACATTAAATTATCTGGCAACAGATCTGGTGGACATTCCTGCAGTCAGCATGCCAATTGTAATCTCCCTCAAAACTTGAGACATCTGTGGCTTTGTGTTGTGTGACAAAACCATATTTTTTAGTGTTCCCGGCACAAGGTGCACCTGTGTAATAACCATGCTGTTTAATCAGCTTCTTAAAATGCCCCACCTGTCAGGTGGATGGATTATCTTGGCAAAGGAAAAATGCTAAGTAACAGGGATGTAAAGAAATTTGTTCACAACATTTGAGAGAAATAAGGTTTTTGTGCATATGGAACATTTCTGGGATATTTTCTTTCAGCTCATGAAACATAGGACAAAAAACGTTTATATTTGTGTTCATTGTACATCCATATCTATACTATGACTTAGTATTCCAAGTCAAATTGATAAAAAAGGCCATGTGTAAAATATGACTGGCTGATTTTGGTAAAGAAACGACTTTGTAGAAAGTATCATTGCGTTCAGTGGTAATGATGAGATGCTGGGCAGTCTGCAATGATTGTGTGGCTGTAGGCCTATTCGTACTGTAATTGCTGCCTATCTCCCTATCTCCCAAACAGATGGAATGTAAGATGAAGTTGTGTGGGCTGTACGTTTAGCTAAACCTGAAAGAGTCTTAGAGTGCTAAACATAAAATTGTGTTGGCTGTATGTTTAAACCTGACATCGACTCAGAGTGTTAAATGTGGAGGTGTGTTGGCTTTGAGATCAGACAGAGCAAAGTACTTGGAGGTACTTAGTTATATCAGAGGAGGCAGTAGGCACAACACATATGAGTAATACCTGCCAAGCAAAAAGAAGGCATTATACAACATTTCTGCACTGAACAGAAAGCCAGGATTATACAGTATATCACTGGATTAGGGAGAAGTGACTAAATATGCAGTGTCAAGAAAATATTTGAGATTACATCTTGCATCTTTTGATAAAGTAGGTACAGTCCCTATACATGTATCATAATTACAGATATTGGTATCTCTATCCAATCTACAGTTGAAGTCGGAAGTTTACATACACTTAGGTTGGAGTCATTAATAGTTTTTCAACCACTCCACAAATTTCTTGTTAACAAACTATAGTTTTGGCAAGTCGGTTAGGACATATACTTTGTGCATGACACAAGTAATTTTTCCAACAATTGTTTACAGACAGATTATTTCACTTCTAATTCACTGTATCACAATTCCAGTGGGTCAGACGTTTACATACACTAAATTGACTGTGCCTTTAAACAGCTTGGAAAATTCCAGAAAAGGATTTCATGGCTTTAGAAGCTTCTGATAGGCTAATTGACATAATTTGAGTCAATTGGAGGTGAACCTGTGGATGTATTTCAAGGCCTACCTTCAAACTCAGTGCCTCTTTGCTTGACATCATGGGAAAGTCCAAAGAAATCAGCCAAGACCTCAGAAAGAAAATTGTAGACCTCCACAAGTCCGGTTCAACCTTGGGAGCAATTTTCAAATGCCTGAAGGTACCACCATCTGTACAAACAATAGTACTGTCACGCCCTGGCCATAAAGAGGCTTTTATTCTCTATTTTGGTTAGGCCAGGGTGTGACTAGGGTGGGCATTCTAGTTTCTTTATTTCTATGGTTTGTATTTCTATGTTTTGGCCGGGTATGGTTCTCAATCAGGGACAGCTGTCTATCGTTGTCTCTGATTGGGAATCATACTTAGGCAGCCTTTTTGCCTTTGGTGTTTGTGGGTAGTTATCTTTGTTAGTGGCACTATAGCCCTGTTAAGCTTCACGGTTGTGTCTTTGTTTCTTGTTTTGTTGGCGACATGAAAATAAAAGGAAAATGTACGCACACCACGCTGCACCTTGTTCTCCTTCTGACGACGGCCGTGACAAGTACGCAAGTATAAACACCATGGGACCCCATAGCCGTCATACCGCTCAGGAAGGAGACGCGTTCTGTCTCCTAGAGATGAACGTACTTTTGTGCGAAAAGTGCAAATCAATCCCAGAACAACAGCAAAAGACCTTGTGAAGATGCTGGAGGAAACAGGTACAAAGTATCTATATCCACAGTAAAACGAGTCCAATATCGACATAACCTGAAAGGCCGCTCAGCAAGGAAGAAGCCACTGCTCCAAAACCGCCATAAAAAAAGCCAGACTATTGGTTAAAACCGCATTCCAACCTGTGTCTATTCCACGAGTTACCACCAGCTAAATCTATGACATTAAAATGCCTATTTAATCCACTGTCTCATCAGCCCAGCCAGGCAATTTATAAACTTGATCTCCACCATAAAATACATTTAGACATTATCTCACATTTCTTTTAGACTAACATTTCGTTTTCAACAGCGGAGATTTTTATAAACCTTACTGTCTGTCTCTCCGACATTTGTAACATTGTTTCAATATTCAAACGCTCCAGCTATCGCATAGTAATGAATGTGTCGTTACTGGGGATGAGACAGACAGGCAGTCAGCTTTTATCAGCCAGTCGAAGTCATGAATCAGCATAATTGTTATGGATATATACAAATAAGTATCAATAGTAAACAGGTACATCAAAACGAAGTGCAGCTAGATTGCAGTCTTTCCTGATTCAGTTTGAAGTGATTGTGTTAGCGGTGTTGTTGGCTAGCTCCCCTGAACAAGTGTCCTGATGAGAGAGACACATTTTCTATGCCAGGCGAAGTCGCACCTCATCAGCTTATTGTTATGGATGTATCCAAATAAATGTCACAAGAAAACAGCTTAAACAAATGCAAATCAGCTACTTTGTTGGTATCCTGGCTGCACTGTTTGATGTGACTGTAAGTTAGCCGTAGTTGGCTAGCAAGGGATAAGAACGTTGCCAGCCATTATGGCCATGGAACATTTAGATCGAACGACTGGGTCGCGTCCATAGATACAGAACAAAAAGACTTAACGACTGGGTCGGGTCTCTGGCAACTGAATCGATAGAACGAACGACCCTAGATTTGCGTCGGGACTATATGTTGTGGAAGATTGAAATAGTATGAATAAATTCATAAAAATAACATTTCTTATTAAAATATGTAAATCATAATGTGAATATGTTGATAACCCGTTGTATAAAAGTGATAATGCCCGCGAAGCTGGTGTTTGGAGGATATATTGCCACGGTTTGCTAACAACACCCGTGCCAATATATCCTCCAAACACTGGCTTCTTGGGCATTATCACTCAACTATAACAGTTGTGTTAGTTGTTATGACATATTATGACATTCTAGCTGTTCTTGCCATAATATGGAGATGGTCTTTTACCAAATAGGGCTATCTTCTGTATACCACCCTACCTTGTCACAACACAACTGTTTGGCTCAATTGCATTGAGAAGGAAATAAATTCAAAAAATGAACTTTTAACAAGGCACACCTGTTAATTGAAATGCATTCCAGGTGACTACCTCATGAAGCTGGTTGAGAGAATGCCAAGAGTGTGCAAAGCTGTCATCAAGGCAAAGGGTGGCTACTTTGAAGAATCTCGAATATAAAATATATTTTGATTTATTTAATACTTTTTTGGTTACTACATGATTCCATATGTGTTATTTTATAGTTTTGATGTCTTCAATATTGTAGAAAATAGTCAAATTAAAGAAAAACCGTAGAATGAGTAGGTATGTCCAAACTTTTGACTGGTACTGTATAACTAAATAAATCACAGACAGTGTCACCAGCAAAGCAGCCATTCAGTTGTGTTGTGACAAGGTAGGGGTGGTATACATAAGATAACCCTATTTGGTAAAAGACCAAGTCCATATTATGGCAAGAACAGCTCAAATAAGCAAAGAGAAATGACAGTCCATCATTACTTGAAGACATGAAGGTCTGTCAATGCGGAACATTTCTTCAAGCGCAGTCGTCGAAACCATCAAGCGCTATGATGAAACTGGCTCTCATGAGGACCGCCACAGGAAAGGAAGACCCAGAGTTACCTCTGCTGCAGAGGAAACATTCATTAGAGTTAACTCCACCTCAGATTGCAGCCCAAATAAATGCTTCCCAGAGGTCAAGTAACAGACACATCTCAACTTCAACTGTTCAGAGGAGACTGTGTTAATCAGGCCTTCATGTTTGAATTGCTGCAAAGAAACCCCTACGAAAGGACCCCAATAATAAGAACAGACTTGCTTGGGCCAAGAAACACGAGCAATGGACATTAGACTGGTGGAAATCTGTCCTTTGGTCTGATGAGTACAAATGTGAGATTTTTGGTTCCAACCACCGTGTCTTTGTGAGACGCAGAGTAGGTGAATGGGATGATCACCGCATGTGTGGTTCCCACCGTGAAGCATAGAGGAGGAGGTGTGATGGTGTGGGGGTGCTTTGCTGGTGACACTGTCAGTGATTCATTTAGAATTCAAGGCACACTTAACCAGCATGGCTACCACAGCATTCTGCAGCGATACGTCATCCCATCTGGTTTGCGCTTAGTGGGACTATCTTTTGTTTTTAGCACAATGACCCAACACAACTCTGGGGTGTGTAAGGGCTATTTGACCAAGAAGGAGAGTGATGGAGTCCTGCATCAGATGACCTGGCCTCCACAATCACCCGACCTCAACCCAATTGAGATGGTTTGGGATGAGCTGGACTGCAGAGTGAAGGAAAAGCAGCCAACAAGTGCTCAGAATATGTGGGAACTCCTTCAAGACTGTTGGAAAAGTATCCCAGGTGAAGCTGGTTGAAAGAAAGCCAAGAGTGTGCAAAGCTGTCATCAAGGCAAGGGTGGCTACTTCGAAGAATCTAAAATATAAAATATATTTTGATTTGTTAAACACTTTTTTGGTTACTACATGATCCCATATGTGTTAATTTCATAGTTTTGATGTATTCACTATTATTCTACAATGTAGAAAATAGTAAAAATATAGATAAACACTTGAATGAGTTGTGTCCAAACTTTTGACTGGTACTGTATATATTGATGAGTGATGTCGTAACACAGATGAACATATGTTAGATAGTGTTGTTTATTGCCAGAGTCAAGCAACTTCTAAACTAGGCAAATGTACTGTAGCTGGACATATGCTGCTGCTGGCATAGTACACAATATGTTTCAGATTAGATAACCTCATATTAGATCATATTTATATGCTGAATATTAATTTGAATATGTATATAATTTAATCATATATTTTTTTTAATCAAAAGCACATGATGGATTACGCTGCACAAATCTTAATGACTGAATTTTGTAGAAGAACCTAAAAAGTTGGTAATGTAAATTAAGAGCAATATCTTCAGTTGCATATGAAATCGTTTAAAATATGTATAATCAGCATATGATATCTTCCTCTATCTTAACATATTAATTTAGCAGGAGATATTAGAACCTAAAATGTACTAATTAAGAAATGTTCTTTATAATATTCGTAATACTTTAAACGTTGACAAATTAAGTAATCAGTCTTCTTATAATATCAAGGAATAACTCAATACTGTCACGCCTGCTTCCGCTCTTCCCAGGCGCCAGGCTCCCCAGCATTACGCACACCTGTTTTCCCTTGTCACGCGCATCAGTGACTATTGGACTCACCTGGACTCAATCACCTCCCCTATATCTGTCTGTTCCCCCGCTTTGTTCCCTGCTTCAGCATTGATAGTCATATGTCCATACAGTGGGGCAAAAAAGTATTTAGTCAGCCACCAATTGTGCAAGTTCTCCCACTTAAGATGAGAGAGGCCTGTAATTTTCATCATAGGTACACTTCAACTATGACAGACAAAATGAGAAAAAAAAAACCAGAAAATCACATTGTAGGATTTTTTATGAATTTATTTGCAAATTATTGTCAGGACCCGGTAACGAACTCGGGTCTCCGGTGTGAGAAACAGTCACTTAGTAAACTGAGCCACTAATAGTCGGCAGAACCCAGAAGATGAGGCAGACACAGCAGTACTAGAGACGGTGGTTTAATAAAGTAAAAAGGAAAAGATCTTCAGGCAAAAAATATAAATCCACAACGTCAAATGTAATTCCAAGAGAAAACATGTATATCCTCCAAGACACAAGGAAAAATCCACAAAGTGGTAAGAACAGCAGGGAAAAAACAAACCTCAAAAGAATAATAAAAAATAAACAAGAACAAAACCAGAGTACCTCAAGAATATCCAACTAGAGAAACAKATGTTCACAGCATGGCTGGGGCTGGGTGCTAACATACAAACACAGAGCAAAGAACTYAGGAACACTAAGGGTTTAAATACTTTCAAGGGAAATGAGACACAGGTGCAACTAATAACTGGAACAAGGGAAAAAACAAAAGGGTCAAAAAAGCACAATGGGGGCATCTAGTGACCAAAACTTGAACAATCCTGGCCAAATCCTGACAATTATGGTGGAAAATAAGTATTTGGTCAATAACAAAAGTTTATCTCAATACTTTGTTATATACCCTTTGTTGGCAATGACAGAGGTCAAACGTTTTCTGGAAGTCTTCACAAGGTTTTCACACACTGTTGCTGGTAAAAAAAATACTCATTTTGTCTGTCATAGTTGAAGTGTACCTATGATGAAAATTACAGGCCTCTCTCATCTTTTTAAGTGGGAGAACTTGCACAATTGGTGGCTGACTAAATACTTTTTTGCCCCACTGTATGTATACCCGCGTGCTGACGCTGTTCCTGTCTTGTTCCATGTCTGTTTCGATTAAATGTTTAACTCCCCGTACCTGCTTCTCTACTCCAGCGTCGGTCCTTACAAATACGAGTGATACGTTTAGGTATTTAATAAAAACAAATAAAATGTTTAACAAACAAACAAATAATAAAACAATGCCATATCTCAAATACAACTGAATGTATGCATCAATTGCATCAATCAACATAATGTGAAAATAAATACTGTACATGTCACAGAATATATGATGATATGATGATCTTATATCTCTTTCAATGAACATCCCTTTTATTGAAAATCTCTACATCAGGTCTCCTTTATAAACTATATTCAATTAATTAATTCAATAATTACAATTCTTTTTCAGTTATGGAAAATACAATTGTAATATGGGAGCAAATCATCCAAATATATACATTTATTTGAAGAGGTACATTTCAATTTCAATGTATCTTGTATATTCTGTCATGTTAAAAAATACAAATACCTCGTTTGTCTGTCCCCCTCCGTAACATACTGTACAACTAGTATTGCAACTTGGAAAGGGTAATACAAACAGGGTTCGGGTCAATTCCATTTCAATTCAGTCAATTCATGAAAACTGAAATAAACTGAAGTTTACAGATGTAGGATCTTAATTTGATCACCCTGTTGTTGCAGGAAATATTTTAAACTAAAGCCTTCAATGGTAAGTTATTTCCACTTAAAAAATGTCAGACTTTATTTGCCCTAACACATTTTTTATCAATTCCTGCTAAAATGTCCATTAATTATAATCCACACAATAAATTACATGTCCGGTTGCTGCCGGATTTTCCTGTTTTGAGAAACTGGTCTAACATCTGTACTTCCTGAATTCACTCATTACAAGTGATGAAAACTAATAGATTCTACTATTTCTCTAAGAAATGAATGACTGATTACATAATTTACAACAGGAACAATTTACTTTAAGGGTGAAGTCCTGACTTAAGATCTGCACACTTAAAAAACACTGAGAATCTCACTACCGATAGACTGCCAATAGGTACTTATGACAGAGGGAGGCCGTTCCTTGTCTTGCTAGAACAAAAGAGGTACCTGCTGCGTGCCGATCCAGTAGTGACGAACTTACCATTTCTACATGTAGAATCGCGATGCTCATCAGTGCCAACAAATTTACTTTGAGCCAATCAGAGAGCACGAACCCCC
Source organism: Salvelinus sp. IW2-2015 (assembly GCF_002910315.2). Lineage (NCBI taxonomy): Eukaryota > Metazoa > Chordata > Actinopteri > Salmoniformes > Salmonidae > Salvelinus > Salvelinus sp. IW2-2015. Next base: position 29,692,681 of record NC_036875.1, on the reverse strand, counting down.
ATGTGGGAAAATCAACAGGAGTGACAACAAGTTTCTCCGTATATCCACAGATGAGCCAGTCACACTTCATGTACAATGTAGGCTATGGAATGGTAGCTAACGTTAGCTAAGTGTACAGACACAATGCATACAACACAAAAAAAATCCTCCAAGCTAGCTAACCACTATTGACTTTTGTCACGTATACTCCCTCTCTGGCCTCTAGGTCACCAGACTGCTGAGTATTACGCACACCTGTAACCATAGTCACGCGCACCAGCGCTTATTGACACTCACCTGTAATCCATCCCCTCCTTGAATACCTGCCCTATTTATGTCACTCCCTTTGGTTCCTTCCCCAGGCATTATTGTTTCTGTATCTGTTTCATGTCGGTGCACTGTTAGTGTTTCTTGTTTTGTTCATGTTCGTTTATTTATTAAATGTATTCACTGCCTGAACTTGCTTCCTGACTCTCAGCGTACATCGTTACAACATTATAATTAAATCACAATGAATTAGCTAGTTTCCATGAAACAGCTGCCTGTGTTAGCTGCGGAGTTAGTGCAGTGTCCTTAGCTAGTGTGCTAGCTATGCTAACGTTAGCTAGCTAGCTAAACTTTTGGCTATGGGCTGGCACAGGTGGTATGTAGGGTGTCCACCCACTTTGGGCAAATTGCACTTTGGTAATGACGTTTCACTTATTATGTTATAAAATGCATTTTATCAAGACAAATATGATTCTTCATGTTCTGAATCATTCAGTGGGGTCTTTTTCAAACATACTGTATCATTAACATTGTATCCAAAAAGTCCGATTTCTTAACCTAATACATCTGTTAATAAGCACTGAGCTCTGCCGAAACTTTTGAGAGTTTTAAAGTGTATTTGTGGTCGTCTTCCAAGTGCTGAATTAAATGTAAAAGGTTTTGAAAATAAAGAACTTGCAGTACTCTCAGTGCTCTGTTGACATGTCACAGAGATACGCTTGTTGATGTGAGAAGTCTTTGAAAAAGAATAGGAACTTTGCATTTATATGAGCAGTGTATACTAAAATATGAGAATACTACTTGTCATGTTTCAAAATGTATATCTATCTTACCTCTATATTGTATTATGTCCTCTGGATTTTAAAAGAAAGATGACGAGTTTAATGGTAAGCCTGTCAGGTAGCCTTAATTCTCGCACAGCATCCAGCCTGTCACGACTCCCAACGAAGGTGGCTCCCCTGCCTGTTCGGGCGGCGCTCGGCGGTCGTCGTCGCCGGTCTACTAGCCGCCACCGATCCCTTTTTCGTTTCGTTTTGTCTTATTGGTTGCACCTGTTCCCTGTTTCGTTTCTTCATTTATGTCTATTTAAGCCTGTTAGGTCCGCCTAGGTTTATTCGGGATTGTTACTCTGTTGGTTGTGGATGTGTTTTCGTGTTTGTTTTCTCCGGACTGTTTGGTCCTGTGTTTGGGCTGGTCTGTTTTATGCGCCCTGTATTTTGGCTTGACCGTTTTGTGCCAGAGAATAAATTACGATTTCCCGAACCCTCTGCTCTCTGCGCCTGACTCTAACACACCACTCCTAGTAAACTCTGACACAGCCTTGATGATGCAATGCTATTTTCCCGATTTTTTAACAATTTTTTTCTCTGGCCTCCATTGATTTAGTCAGCCTAATTTTAACCATCCTACAAGGATAAAATCTCCAATAAGTTTTGAACAGATTATGATAGAGACATGAGGTTTAGACCATTTTTGTTGTTGTTGAGGATTGTATAAATAATTAACATATTATTTTACCTATTGGTCAAAAGATTTGATTGGATTGGACACCCTACAGTATGTGATTATGGTGAGTAAATGAAATGGTTTCTTCGTCATCTTGCTAGGTAGTTATCTAGCTGTGGCCATCTGGCTAGTATCAACAAGGGCTTTCTACAAAATAGCAACATTAGCACTGCAGCTAACATTGGAATCTAGACCATAAGCAACGCACACGGACATGCATTGCCAAACAATGCTACTGCCACCTTCTGGTTTGGAGTATTTTAACAAGGCTGAGTGGCTGACGACTTCAAGGTCTTTGCTGTGTGAACACTAAAGAAATTGACTGCCAACACTCTGTTCAGAGGTGCTAAGTACTGTCGGCAGGCAAACGTTTGACAATCGTACCGGTGTGTCTGAGTTTTAACTAACATTTTCTTGAACAGACTTGAAGTCTCCCATTGACATGAATCCATCTCAAGTTAACATTTGGCTCTTACTGAAAAACCAAGAGAATGGTTTCTCTCTCTAAAGTGGAGGAACTGAGAACACTGTTACTAAACAATTACTATGAATATCTACTGTAAGTTGAAGCCATACTATTTGACGATCATAATTAGAGATTCAGCTTTTTGCCTTACACAATCCAGGACAGAACAGATGCCAAAACTGCATTACTGTATTAACGTACAGTCCATGACTCATGATATCAAGCAACAACTGTAAAAGTGCAATGATACCGTTTTTCACACTACTGGTCTAGACCAAGCAGAGCCATGCTGAACTGCTCTGACCTGGTTGCACATCCACCGTAGTTGCTTAAACCGTACTGGAAAGGACAATGTGAAAAGAAAATATCCAAGCCAGCCCAGTGCGGTTCAGGTTGGCCCTATAGTGTGAATCAGGTATGACTGTGCTTCTGTCTGGGGGCTGTTATGATGAACACTGTCATACGCATGTAGCTAGAGCTGTCCATTCATTTCATCAAATAGGAAGACTATGGTAATTCAAGTCATTCAGGAAGCTGTTTGATGCTCTTTATTATTCCACAAGAACCCAATACTTAGGCCCTCAGTGGTCTTAGCGAGCCCACTATACCTCTGTACTTCATGCTTCAGGGCAACGCAAGCAGACAGGCAAGTTCAGTCAAATAAATACACTGTTGTTCGTTCAAGCTTCGCAGTGCAGTAGTCCTCTCAGTTCAGTACACCAGGGAGGTACTGTCTGTAGTAGGACGTCATCCACTCACTGTTCCACGTGGTCAGAGGAGACCTGTTTGTCTACTCATGTAATTTCCCCCTTTGTGTTACTGTACCTCTGGCTCCCTGGCTCATACCGATACACAGGGTTGTGTCCATTAGGGCACACCGTAGGGAAAACGGGAGACAAAAACAAGCATTAATTAGTGGACGAGCTCAGATAGTACCACCCTGATTCACTCAGTTTCTGCCATTTTCTTTCATTCTCTGCCTACTGAACACGACCCTGGTGTCACGATCCAGGAATCAGTATGGGGCGAAGAGTATAGAGCCGGTGGTGGGCCGGATGGGCCCTGGAGCAGCCCGGAGGAAGGAGCCCATAGAGCCTGGGAGGCCAGCAGTCTGAAAGATAGAGGAGTTGGGCCGCGGGTGCAGGGCGATGGAGGGGACAGTGGTGGGGCAGAAGGGGTTGGAGAGGAAAGCAGCAGGGGAGATAGGCTTCACCAGGTCCTTCTGAAGAGCCAGCTTTGCCTGAAGGAGAGAAGAGGATAGGATGGGATAGGATAGGATAGGAGAGGAGAGGAGTTAAATGAGAAAGCAATTAGTACAAAAACAACAAGCCATTATTTTCAATGAGCATAAAGGCCCGTCTTTAAGCCCACTGATGCATCAATATTCCTAAATGTTTTTTTAAGAAACTGCCAATAAATGTATTAACAATTAATCCCTGAAGTCGAATCAACTTTTCTTGAGGGGCTTTGATTAGGAACATATATGATACATACGGCCAGGACTGTGGAGCTGCGTTGTTGTTTGTTGTAAGGGCTGTATTTGGGCTTCATCGGTTTCCCAGCCACTCTGTCCTTGTGCCTTCTGCTGGAGATGTGCTGACAAAATACAACAAAAAAGGTGAGTGAAGTTACTGTGTGAATCCTTATGGGCCCTGGTCAAAGGTAGTGCACTATAAAGGGTATAGGGTGCCATTCGGGACACACATTTTGGTGAGCCAATTATAAAAAGCCTGTAAGGTCCCTTCAAGCTGTAACAAGACAACAAGCACAGCAAACTTGAGTTCCCAAAGTGAAATCAATTTGACATGTAAAAAAACATATTTAGAGGTGAATTCTAGGATTTTAAATAAGTCATTTCCCAGAATGTGTTTCCCCAGTCCCCCCTCTGACCATACTGTATTGTGATTGACCTAATATCGGCATAAAGAAATCTCACAAATCTTGCATGCGCGCTGGCTGCTGATAGGCTAAGATTTATTTCTTCATTTGTGCACAAGAAAATTAAAGAGAGGTAAAAACCCAAGGGTCTTGAAAGGCCTGTCACGAGACACTATGGTGTACCTGTTTGAGCTGGATTTCTGAGTTGACGTGGACGTCACAGATCTCACAATAGAACGTCTTGTTCTGCAGTCCGGAGCCTTTCAGCACGGTGGTGGCCTGGACTTTGAGCTTTGAGCCCGGTCTGGGATAGGCCTTAATTGGGCCTGCGCCGTTCCTCGCCTCAAGCATAGTTTTGTGTTTCGAACCTTCAGGGGACAGAAGAAAGTGCAAAAACATAAATAAATATATTGCACATGGAAAATACCATAAATAAAACATAAAAAGAACACTATTTAATTTGTTTGGTTTAAAAGTAGAACAGATTTTGTTTTCCCATCCAAAATGTTCATTGGTCAGCTTGAGATCCAACAGTGTTTCTCTGACCTGGGTATTACGTCTGACCTCACTATAACTACATAACAGCCATATGTGTCAATGTTAGCTAACAAACATCTGACATATTGAGCCCGTGTGCAAGCCCCCCTCCCCCCACCCAACACACACACACACGCACTCCTCGGGAGGAGTAACACCAATGTTAACACGGCGGTCGAATAAACAGAAACAGATGCTGGAACACACCTGTGTTGTGGGCCTCCAGCTGCGACAGAGAGTTGACGGCCACTTTGCAAAGCGAACAGTACAGGAGCTTTTTGGCTTTTTCCTCCTCCGACTCTGGCGTGGGCTGAGTTGCTGTAGCAGCGGCAGTGGTGGGGGTCGTGAGCCCAGGCTTGGTGCTGATGCTGCCACTGCTCTTCATAACAGGCGCCTGTAGTTGTACTTGTGTAGCTGATGGGGGGCTGGCAGGCGTGGGATCACATAGGACGGGATTACAGGGACTGGGGACGGCCATGGCTGTTAAAGCTGCCAGGGAGGAGGAGGTGGAGATGATGGGGACGAAAGCATTTGGAGAAGCCAAGGTTTCATCTGCCGTGCTAGGAGGCACTGCGATTTGTTCTGAGATCAAGAAAGAAAGAGGGAGGGAGAAGGAAAGAGAGAGAGACACAACATCTGACAGTTAGTCTGGGAGCGTTAACAATATTACAACTTTTGGTGACACATTCCCTTATATTTTTATTTTGGTGTGTTGCGTAAGAGTTTGATCCTTGGGGGATCAGCTGAGTAGCAGTAGTAGGACCGAGCCACTGGCCAGTGGTGTTTTCTGTATCTTTATCTCTCTCTCTTTGTGTGTGTATGTGTGTGTGTGTGTGTGTGTGTGTGTGTGTGTGTGTGTATGTGTGTTTGTGTGTGTGTGTGTGTGTGTGTGTGTGTGTGTGTGTGTGTGTGTGTGTGTGTGTGTGTGTGTGTGTGTGTGTGTGTGTGTGTGTGTGTGTGTGTGTGTGTGCATATGTGTGTGCTTCAATGTGGCCCTCTGTCAATGTTACAGAGCCTAGTTGTCAAACTCTTGTCCCCTCTATTGTGACACTGAGAGGCCCTGTCCCTCCACCCACTCAGAACCATGTACTGTACCAGAACACCATGGAGGACATTGCCACAAGGCAAGGTGCCTGAACTCATGCTCACACCCACAGTCCCACAGCATCCCTCCACCCCTCCATTCCTTCCACCCCTACCCACACACCACACCACACCACACTCACCCTCCAAACCCATGCTCCAACTCCCTGCATTAGGAACGCACTGTAGCTTTTTCCATGAATGTCATTTTGCATTTGTGATCCTCTCAGAAAGTTGTGTAGTATTCTCTTCAGAGAATAGTGCTCTCTTTACACCAACTACACCAGCTGGCACTATGACATCTACAAGCTACACGCCACTACACTGGTCTATATTTGGTCTAAACTAGCATTTGAAAGTCTTCATTAAACCTTGCTTCATTAACTCTAATTTTCACTAAAACTCTTCTATGTACTCTTTGAAGACAGTTTGTAAAGTTAACATAACATTTCCTAAGATAAGGTTATTAAATACATTTGGGTGGCAATGTGTATCAATGTGTACATAGTCCATCTGTAAATAGCCCACCCAATCTACCTACCCCATCCCCATACTGTTTTTATTTACTTTTCTGCTCTTTTGCACACCCGTATCTCTACTTGCACATCATCATCTGCTCATTTATCACTCCAGTGTTAATCTGCTAAATTGTAATTATTCGCTACTATGGCCTATTTATTGCCTACCTCCTCATGCCTTTTGCACACAATGTATATATACTTTCTTTTTTTCTACTGTGTCATTGGCTTGTTTATTGTTTATTCCATGTTGTTCCATGTGTAACTCTGTGTTGTTGTCTGTGTCACACTGCTTTGCTTTATCTTGGCCAGGTCGCAGTTTTAAATGAGAACTTGTTCTCAACTAGCTTACCTGGTTAAATAAAGGTGAAAAAATATATATATAAAAAAAATGAACTGATACACAAAACAACACCTGATTCAAAACTTTGTTCTTCTATTTAAATCTATCTAAATTATTATACAACATTCTTGCAATCAATAGAATGTTATGTATATGGGGGATACAACCATCCCAGCTCTGCTGATTTTGCTGGGAAGAGACAGAATCATTAGATCACTTGTTTTGGTCCTGCCTATAGTATGTAGCTTGTTTCTGGTCACAGGTTCAGGAATGGCTGAAAAATAACAAATCCAGCTAGGCAGTCTGTGACTCCGACTAACAGTCATTGGATGTGACTCTGTGAAAAGTGGCACGCACATGGCACCCTATTCCCTAAATAGTGCACTACATAGAGCTCTTGTCATAAGTAGTGCACTAAACGGGGAATAGGGTGCCATTTGGACACAGACACAGAATACTAAGGAGTAGTATCGCTGGCTCTGGATCATTACAGAACTTGAACCTAATCTCTGAAGAGGGCTGAGCAGTGACTTTCTATCTGTGGTCCAAATGGTACCCTATCCCACTACTTTTGAACATGGTCATATGGGCCCTGCTCATTAGTAGTGCACTATATAGGGAATAGGTTTCATTTGGGATGCAGTTTCTGAAACCCTCTTACCTGCAGTTTGGACCCCAGGAAGAGTAGATGCTGCCTTGGCAACAGCTAATGGGGATCCTAATCAAATACTAAATAGCTCCTAATGGGCTCTCCCCTGATGTGAGGCCAGACAATGTGACTTAAAAAAATATCAAGATCCAACAGAAATTAGTGCAAATGTACATTTTACAACACATTGGTTTAGATTTGAAGCTTTCTTTTCTGCCTTGGTTGGTAACACATGCATGTGGTCTATTCCGACTGTATTCATCTATACATGAGTCATTAGATATTATCGTCTGTCCCCTATACGCTACTCCCACAAAGAAACTTAGAATTATTCAATGACATTTAAAAAAAATAAATGGATGTGGTTTAACTACTTTATCCCAGTGAGCAAAACTGGTTGAAATGCATGGCAATGAGCATGGCACTTGTCACACTAATGCCTGTTAATGAGTCATTCAATTGGTTAAGGCATTTGTCAGACTTAATTTAATGAGAAAAACACTTATTCCAAAGACACATACAGTACACGCATGCACAAGCGTGCATGCACATCCACACACACACAACACACACACCCACACACACACACACACACACACACACACACACACACACACACACACACACACACACACACACACACACACACACACACCGCACAAAGCAATGCAATGACACAAGATAACACTCAAGGCTAGAGCATGGAGAGAAATGGATGACACACAAGAGCTAAAGTTTCCACATACCTGGTTGGTCAGAGTTGCTGCCCCTGACAGTGCTGGTCAAGGTGGTGGAGGTTGTGGTGGTGATTGTCTTTGCACTGTCCAGGGGAGGAGGAAGTGGAGGAGGAGGAAGGGAACTCTTAGGCGGCTTATTCTTGGTGTTCTCCTGTGCTTTGAGCTTCTTGGCATGTTTACTGCCTTTGTAGTGCGCCTCGGCTTGGCTCTGCAGAGGGAGAACAAATGAACCATGCAATCAGGCTCGTTTCTCACACAACAGGTCTCAGTCATGGACTGCAATCACATCGCATCACATAGGACAAAAATACCACACACACACACACACACACACAACACACACACACACACACACACACACACACACACACACACACACAGACAACACACACAACACACACACACCACACACACACACACACACACAACACACACACACACACACACACACACACACACACACACACACACACACACACACACACAACACACACTTCAATCACAGCTTTCATAGATAGGCCCAATCAGAGGGAAAATTAGAGAGATGTTTGATTGGATCAGGATGGTAGGGTGGATCAGGGTGTTAGGATTTTCATATGGCCAAAGGGAAGAAGTAGGGTGTGTGTGTGTGTGTGTGTGTGTGTGTGTGTGTGTGTGTGTGTGTGTGTGTGTGTGTGTGTGTGTGTGTGTGTGTGTGTGTGTGTTGTGTGTGTGTGTGTGTTGTGGTGTGTGTGTGTGTGTGTGTGTGTGTGTGTGTGTGTGTGTGTGTGTGTGTGTGTGCGTGAGAGAGAAAAAAAGAGAGAGAAAAAAAAGAGAGAGAGAGCGAGAGAGAGCTTTAGACAAAATAATTCATGATAAGAAAAATGAACAAGAAATGGATTCTAGTGAGTGAGCAAAGAGCATTTTGGAGACTGAGAGTTTTAAATTGGTTTGATTGTACACTCTATATCCTGGATATATGGGGAAAATGACTACAACACACTCAGCGAATCTTTATGTTGATTTAGATTTAGGAGTGGAGTGGAATGGGATATCACCTCACCTCAATGTGGTCTGGTGCATTGAGTCGCTATAGGTTAATAGCTATATTTTACCAATCTTGTTTCTCACATCCTGTCCTTGCACATACAATCATTAGAAGTAATTCAAATTGAACCATGGTCCACTTCTCTGAGGTGGAACATTCCTGTCTCTTTTCCTTTTAAAGGTTTGTGGTCCTCTTCATCACACACATATCTTTCAACACCATGCTGCTATGGAAAGGTGCATTAATTGAGGAGCAAACTGAAGTGAAGATATCCCTGTGGCTATAACGTTTACAGAAAACACCTAGGTATCCATGGAAACTCAGAACCTCCAACCCTGGAGTGAGAAATCTTTAGAAAAGTCACTGATCTGAGGACACATGAGTCACTAGTGACATGAGATTATATCTGTGACTCAAGGGTTGCATCCCAATTGCCACCCTATTCCTAATATAGTGCATTACTTTTGACTAGAGCACTATGTGCCCTAGTTAAAAAATTGTGCCCTTAATAGGAAATATGATGCCATTTGGAATACAGACAAGATGACTCACCCATATTGCCATGAGACAACCAGTCAGATGAAACACCAGAGGAAATGGAAAATCAAGAATGTTTTCTCTGTCATAGATTAAATGAGACACTGTTTTTCTCAATACGCATACTACTGTGCTCCACACTCATGCTCCGTGTGCATTCTCTGAGGATGTTCTCTAGAGTACGGTCTTGTGAGGACGAGAGTGTGGAGAACGGATAAAACATTACAATTGAGAAGTACTCGCACTTTCCCTACGGTATAACCTCACGCTGCACCTCCCCATTCACTGAACCTTCTTCCTGCCAAGACAATGGCAATAGAAACAAAACAAGATATACACAAAGAAACCGTGAAGCACGGGGTGGCAGCATCATGTTGTGGGGGTGCTTTGCTGCAGGAGGGACTGGTGCACTTCACAAAATAGATGGCATCATGAGGACGGAAAATGTTGTGGATATATTGAAGCAACATCTCGACATCAGTCAGGAAGTTAAAGCTTGGTCGCAAATGGGTCTTCCAAATGGACAATGACCCTAAGCATACTTCCAAAGTTGTGGCAAAATGGCTTAAGGACAACAAAGTCAAGGTATAGGAGTGGCCATCACAAAGCCCTGACCTCAATCCCATAGAAAATTTGTGGGCAGAACTGAAAAAGTGTGTGCGAGCAAGGAGGCCTACAAACCTGACTCAGTTACACCAGCTCTGTCAGGAGGAATGGGCCAATATTCACCCAACTTATTGTGGGAAGCTTGTGGAAGGCTACCTGAAACGTTTGACTCAAGTTAAACAATTTAAAGGCAATGCTACCAAATACTAATTGAGTGTATGTAAACTTCTGACCCACTGGGAATGCGATGAAAGAAATAAAAGCTGAAATAAATAATTATCTCTACTGTTATTCTGACATTTCACATTCTTAAAATAAAGTGGTGATCCTAATTGACCTAAGACAGGGAATTTTTACTTGGATTAAATGTCAGGAATTGTGAAAAACTGAGTTTAAATGTATTTGGCTAAGGTGTATGTAAACTTCCGACTTCAACTGTATGTGTGAATCGTAATAATCTACCTAGCCATCTAGTTTAACAGACAAAAATGACCAAAAACGAATGTTATGCAAGGTAGATGTCAATTCTTCACTGGTAGCTAGCTAGCTAACAATTCTTCATGGCTATCTGACAAGCTAACAGTAGTAGGTAGCCAGTTAGCCATATTGACATACTATGGGCTTGCAATCTACGCACACTACAGTGGGTATTGTGGGCAGGGAAATATGCCAAAATTAACACAGCATGTATTTATTAACGTATCAAGATAAAATATTGTAGTCAGGCAACATATCAGATATGAATGGGAAACATTTCATTCCGAAGTCTGAGTTTATTTAGTCTCGCTTCAGCTCAAATAATGGCCATCATTGATTTCAATTTTAAAAATGACATTTTAACGGGGTTGCGTCATATTTATGTGCATACTTTCCGTTGAAGGTTGCATCGATGCATGCTTCAAAATATGTACAAACGGAGTACGCATTCGACAAGTGCCCTCCGTGCGCCGTTTTGCATGCTTTGATTTGGACTCAAGCCCAATGTCCACCAGATGCATATGCGTTTTGTTTTGATGGATGTATATCAAGCATTTTCTGTACTTGACGCACATGTGCTTCGCTTTTCAACTCGCTAAAAGCTAGTTGGAGTCTGTGTGTACTTCCGTTTGTACTACCGCATGGTAAAGCAACACACAAGTTGAAAATATTTTTATTTTACATTTATTTAACTAGGCAAGTCAGTTAAGAACAAATTCTTATTTTCAATGACGGGATGCAGTGCTTTAGACTGCTGCGCCCCTCGGGAGCCCCAATATTGAATGCATGCGGTACACAAAACGCACCACAGCCTGACTTCCGCTGGAATGCAAAGAGTTTGATGCATCTGCTGGACATGAGGCATCATACTCTGACTCTCGTGTGCTCCAATTTGCATGCTCAGAGCACGGTAGTACACATTTTGAGAAACACCCACTGTGTGTACACACTGTTCGAATGGAAAAGGTGTCTAAAGATAATTAAGATCTTAAATTGCCTAGAGATTTGCTTTCCTGATAGAAGAGAGAACACTGAAGAAAAAGGCCAATATTCTGCAGATGCAGTGAACAAGTAAACCTTTATGTTACTTACAGTAGGTGTAGTTGTCAATGAATTAATTCCTGATGATTAGAGTAGCAGAAGTGGGGACACACTAGAAAAAGTATTATTACATACAGTAATATTGTAGATGCCTTTCTGTTTCTACAGTATCAGGCGGTGTCAGAGGAAGGCCCTACAAATTGGCTAAGACTCCAGCCACCCTAGTCATAGACTGTTCTCTCTGCTACCGCACGGCAAGCGGTACCGGAGCGCCAAGTCGAGGTCCAAAAGGCTTCTTAACAGCTTCGACCCCCAAGCCATAAGACCCCTGAACAGCTAATCAAAGAGCTACCCTTTTACGCTGCTGATACTCTCTGTTTATAATCTATGCATAGTCACTTTAACTCTACCTACATGTACATATAACCTCAATTACCTCAACTAACCGGTGCCCCTGCACATTGACTCTGTATGGTACCCCCTGTATATAGCCTCGCTTGTTATTTTACTGTTGCTGTTAGTTATTTGTTACTTTTATTTTTTATTTATATATTTTATACTTAACACTTTTTTTTTCTTAACTTCTTAAAGCATTGTTGGTTAAGGGCTTGTAAGTAAGCATTTCAATGTAAGGTTGTATTAGGCGCATGTGACATATACAATTTTATTTTATTTTATTTGTTGTTTTTGTTGTCAATTCTATCCCTGTATTACTCCATACCTGAGGTCAAATACACTATATATACAAAAGTATGTGGAGACCCATTCAAATAAGTGGATTTGGCTATTTCAGCCACACCTGTGTATAAAATCGAGCAAACAGCCATGCAATCTCCGTAGACAAACATTGGCAGTAGAATGGCCTTACTGAAGAGCTCAGTGACTTTCAATGTGGCACCATCACAGGATGCCACCTTTCCAACAATTTAGTTTGTAAAATGTCTGCCCTGCTAGAGCTGCCTGGTCAACTGTAAGTGCTGTTATTGTGAAGTGTTAACGTTTAGCAGCAACACTGGCTCATCCGCAAAGTGGTAGGCCACACAAGCTCAAAGAACGGGACCGCCGAGTGCTGAAGCGTGTAGCACGTAAAAATCATCTGTCCTTGGTTGCAACACTCATTACCGACTTCCAAACTGCCTCTGGAAGCAACGTCAGCACAAGAACTGTTCGTTGGGAGCTTCATGAAATGGGTTTCCATGGCCGAGCAGTCACACACGCCATTGGACTCTGGAGCAGTGGAAATGCGTTCTCCAGAGTGATGAATCCCGCTTCACCATCTGGCAGTCCGATGGACGAATCTGGGTTTGGCAGGTGCCAGGAGAACACAACCTGCCCCAATGGAGAGTGCCAACTGTAAAGCTTGGTGGAGGAGGAATAATGGTATAGGTGTCACACCCTTATCTGTTTCACCTGTCTTTGTGCTTGTCTCCACCTCCCTCCAGGTGTTGCCCATCTTCCCCATTATCCCCCGTGTATTTATACCTGTGTTCTCTGTTTGTCTGTTGCCAGTTCATTTTGTTCATAAAACCTACCAGCGTTTGTTTCCCTGCTCCTGCCTGTTTCTTGCTCCTGTTTTCTAGTCCTTCCCAGTTTTGACCATTCTGCCTGCCCTGAGACTGCCTGCCATTTTGTACTTTACTCCACCGTTTTGTACTTTACCCCACTTTACCCCATTATTGAACCCTGCCTTCCCTGACCCTGAGACTGCCTGCCATTCTGGACCCGTTACACCCTCTCTGGATTATTGACCCTTACCTGCCTTGACCTGTTGTTTGCCTTCCCCTGTTTTGGAATTAAACGTTGTTTCTTCGACACTGTTTGCATCTGGGTCTTACCTTAAAATGTGATACTGGGGCTGGTTTTCATGGTCGGGCTAGGCCCCTTAGTTCCAGTGAAGGGACTTAACGCTACAGCATATAATGGCATTCTAGACTATTCTGTGCTTCCAACTTTGTGGCAACAGTTTGGGGAAGGCCCTCTTCTGTTTCAGCATGACAATGCCCCCGTGAAGATTTCCCTTCACTGAAACTAAGGGGCCTAGCCCATGACAAACAGCCCCAGACCATTATTCCTCCTCCACCAAACTTTACAGTTGGCAATATGCATTGGGGCGGCATATAGCGTTCTCCTGGCATCAGCCAAACCCAGATTCGTCCATCAGACTGCCAGATGGTGAAATGTGATTCATCACTCCAGAGAACACATTTCCACCGCTCCAGAGTCCAATGGCGGCAAGATTTACACCACTCCAGCTGACGCTTGGCATTGCACATGGTGATCTTAGGGTCGTGTGTGACTAATCGGCCATGGAAACCCACAGAGGTTCCGTTCTGTGAGCTTTTGTGGCCGCTTCGCGGGTGAGCTGTTGTTGCTCCTAGACATCTCCACTTCACAATAACAGCACTTACAAATGACCGGGGCAGGTTTTAACAGGTTCAGAAATTTGACTAACTGACTTGTTGGAAATGTGGCATCCTATGACGGTGCCACGTTGAAAGTCACTGAGCTCTTCAGTAAGGCCATTCTACTGGCAATGTTTGTCTATGGAGATTGCATGGCTGTGTGCTCGATTTTATACGCCTGTCAGCAACAGGTGTGGCTGAAATAGCCGAATCCACTCATTTGAAGAGGTGTCTTCCTACTTTTGTATATACAGTATTGTGAATAAAAACATGTCTAGTTAGATATCTTGCTTTGTATAATTTTATAAAGACAAGTATTTGGTTGTAATGTTGCAATGTTTTATACCATCCTCCAGGATAGCTACTGCATGGGTTTGCAGGCTTTTGTTCAAGCCCTGGTCTAACCACATCGTAGCCTAAACATCAGCTGCTCAACAGGACCTTGATAAGCAGACTTGGGTGTTTCAGGGCTGGATTAAAAGCCTGCACACCCAGGAGCTCTCCAGATGGGGGGTTGACCACAGTACAGTTCTACTTTGTGGGGGGTTAAGTGCCTTGGTCAAGAGCACAACGGCAAGAGATGGTAGGTACATGGGATCAGACACAGCAACCTTCCAGTGTCAATAATGCTTAGTTTTTCATGTAAGCTATAATAATAGTTATTCAAATCTGATTAAAAGTCACGGAGAAGTCATGGAAAATGTGTATAAACCCTTAACAGTGAATAATCAGAGGTGTCTATAGCATAATGTCATTTGTGAAAATCGGCGAGCATAGTCTAATGCACCGACTTGGAAAAAGACAGCTCCTGCACTTCTTTCATCCCAAGTTAAGCACTGTGTACAAACAGAGCTTTCAAATAGAAACACATTGGCACACTGTTACAAGCTGTCTTTAGGCCATACTGAGTAGTGTTTGCATTTGTTCTCCATTACAGACACCGTAGGTATGCATTATGTCAGCACTCTGTGGACTAGCAGAGAGAATTTATAGAGACATTTAAAGCTGGAGGGCCAAGTGCCAGTCTTGTGAATGTAGTTGGACAAGTGCTCTTGATACACTCTCTGTATCCCTCTCTCTTTCTTTCTCTGTTTCTCTCTCTCCGCCTCTCTCTCGCTCTCTGTCTCTTTCTCTCTATATCTTTCAGGAGCAGGCATTCTTGTGACACACTCCTGTACTGCAGTGCGTTCAGTACGTGCATGCGTGTGCATGTGCATATGTAACTGAATCACTGAGATGAATCAGACAATTATGCTCTATTCATGGTCTGTGTTTTCACGCAAGCTGTCACAACTAGTACCTTAGTTTATTAAGTTCACCACAGTCACAGTCACAGTCTCAGCGCATGCAACCTCACCCTGGTGCCCTGGCTCCTTCCCAAAAGCTTTTGTTGTAGATACTGTAAAATGTGTGTACTTTTTAGACCTGGCAGACGATTCTCATGGTGGAAATCTCACGGAATCTAAACACGTATTGGTTACCCAAGAACTGTTACTGGTTGACTAATTAAATATAAAATCAAACTAAATAGACTAGATAAAAGTTAATTTAAAAAAGAATGTGCCATGATTTCTATGTTTATAAGAAATACTATTGCAGTGTGTTATGGTATTATAGCTGTTTTCTTTTCCACTCTTAGTGAGGCCACTTGAGAAGCCCGGCAGATGTTTTTTTGTGTGGTGTTGTGGCCTCGTTAACTGGAACTTTTAATAGCAGCTAATATGGAAATATGCATTATCATGAGAGCTCAAGTGAATTTTCATTGCACATGACAAATAAACTTGAAACTTGGTTACTGGTTAAATAAAAGTGCCACGATTTCTACATTTACATTTACATTTAAGTCATTTAGCAGACGCTCTTATCCAGAGCGACTTACAAATTGGAAAGTTCATACATATTCATCCATATTCATCCTGGTCCCCCCGTGGGGAATGAACCCACAACCCTGGCGTTGCAAGCGCCATGCTCTACCAACTGAGCCACACGGGACCGTTCTACAAATTCTCTTTGTGGTGATATATTATTGGTGTGTTTGTTTTATTCCCACTGCTGTTGAGGCTAATTGAGGGGCAGATGTGTTTGGGCCAAGTTAACGTGGAGAGTTTTGTTTTAAAGACAGGGTTAATCTGGAATGGCCTGACCTTTGGGTCTTCTTCTAATCTACTATGTTTCTCCAGAAAACAAAGATCATCCTATTAAGTGTTAAGAAACAGCCACTATATTAATCATAGCTAATTAAAACATTATGGAAAAACCACATTAATTTTACATGTGATCACGTGAATTGTTACATGGAACTACACATGTGATAACATGGAACTACATATGTGATAGCATGGAACTACACATGTGAAGTGTTTCAAAAACATGTTTTCACATGATTTTGCATGTGAAATTTCACTTAAAATCATGTGATTGGGGGTAGAAGCTGTTTAGAAGCTTCCTGTACCGCTTGTCGTGCGGTAGCAGAGAGAACAGTCTATGACTAGCGTGGCTGGAGTCTTTGACAATTTTTAGGGGCTTCCTCTGACACTGCCTGGTATAGAGATCCTGGATGGCAGGAAACTTTGCCCCAGTGATGTACTGGGCCGTACGCACTACACTATGAAGTGCCTTGCGGTCGGAGGCCGAGCAATTGCCGTACCAGGCAGTGATGCAACCAGTCAGGATGCTCTCAATGGTGCAGCTGTAAAACCTTTTGAGGATCTGAGGACTCAGGCCAAATCTGTTCAGTCTACTGAGGGGGAATAGGCTTTGTCATGCCCTCTTTACAACTGTCTTGGTGTGCTTGGACCATGTTCGTTTTTTGGTGATGTGGACACCAAGGAACTTGAAGCTCTCAACCTGCTCTAACACAGCCCCGTCGATGAGAATGGGGGCGTGCTCGGTCCTCTTTTTCCTGTAGTCCACAATCATCTCCTTAGTCTTGATCACATTGAGGGAGAGGTTGTTGTCCTGGCACCACACTACCAGGTCTCTGACGTCCTCCCTATAGGCTGTGTCGTCGTTGTCGGTGATCAGGCCTACCACTGTTGTGTCGTCTGCAAACTTAATGATGGTGTTGGAGTCGATGGTGTTGGTGCCTGGCCGTGCAGTCATGAGTGAACAGAGAGTACAGGAGGGGATTGAGCACGCACCCCTGAGGGGCTCCTGTGTTGAGGATCAATGTGGCGGATGTGTTGTTACCTACCCTTACCACCTGGGGACGGCAAGTCAGGAAGTCCAGGATCCAGTTGCAGAGGGAGGTGTTTAGTCACAGGGTCCTTAGCTTATTGATGAGCTTTGAGGGCACTATAGTTTTGAACGCTGAGCTGTAGTCAATGAATAGCATTCTGACATAGGTGTTCCTTTTGTCCAGGTGGGAAAGGGCAGTGTGGAGTGCAATAGAGATTGCATCATCTGTGGATCTTTTGGGGTGGTATGCAAATTGGAGTGGATCTAGAGTTTCTGGGATAATGGGGTTGATGTGAGCCATGACCAGCCTTTCAAAGCACTTCATGGCTACAGACGTGAGTGCTACGGGTCGGTAGTCATTTAGGCAGGTTACCTTAGTGTTCTTGGGCACAGGGACTATGGTGGTCTGCTTGAAACATGTTGATATTACAGACTCGGACAGGGAGAGTTTGAAAATGTCAGTGAAGACACTTGCCAGTTGGTCAGTGCATGTTCGCAGTACACGTCCTGGTAATCTGTCTGGCCCTGCAGCCTTGTGAATGTTGACCTGTTTAAAGGTCTTACTCACATCGGCTGCGGAGAGCGTGAACACAGTCTTCTGGAACAGCTGGTGCTCTCATGCATGTTTCAGTGTTATTTGCCTCGAAGCGAGCATAGAAGTAGTTTAGCTCGTCTGGTAGGCTCGTGTCACTGGGCAGCTTTCGGCTGTGCTTCCCTTTGTAGTCTGTAATGGTTTGCAAGCCCTGCCACATCCGATGAGCGTCAGAGCCGGTGTAGTACAATTCGATCTTAGTCCTGTATTGACGATTCGGAGAGTATATTGGGATTTCTTATAAGCTTCCGTGTTAGAGTCCCCTCCTTGAAAGCGGCAGCTCTAGTCTTTAGCTCAGTGCGGATGTTGCCTGTAATCCATGGCTTCTGGTTGGGGTATGTACGTAGGGTCACTGTGGGGACGACGTCATCGATGCACTTATTGATGAAGCCAATGACTGATGTGGTGTACTCCTCAATGCCATCGGAGGAATCCCGGAAGATATTCCAGTCTGTGCTAGCAAAACAGTCCTGTAGTTTAGCATCTGCTTCATCTGACCACTTTTTTATTGATCGAGTCACTGGTGCTTCCTGTTTAAATTTTTGCTTGTAAGCAGGATTCAGGAGGATAGAATTATGGTCAGATTTGCCAAATGGGGGGCGAGGGAGAGCTTTGTATGCGTCTCTGTGTGTGGAGTAAAGGTGGTCCAGAGTTTTTTTCTCTCTGGTTGCACATTTAACATGCTGATAGAAATTTGGTAAGACCGATTTAAGTTTCCCTGCATTAAAGTCCCTGGCCACTAAGAGCGCCGCTTCTGGGTGAGCATTTTCCTGTTTGTTATGGTGGAACACAGCTCATTGAGTGCGGTCTTAGTGCCAGCTTCAGTCTGTGGTGGTATGTAGACAGCTACGAAAAATTCAGATTAAAACTATCTTGGTAGATAGTGTGGTCTACAGCTTATCATGAGATACTCTAACTCAGGCGAGCAAAACCTTGAGACTTCCTTAAATATCGTGCACCAGCTGTTATTTACAAAAATACATAGTCCGCCGCCCCTTGTCTTACCAGACGCCACTGTTCTATCCTGCCGATACAGCGTATAACCAGCCAGCTGTATGTTGATAATGTCGTCGTTCAGCCACGACTCCGTGAAGCATAAGATATTACAGTTTTGAATATTTCTTTGGTAGTTTAATCTTCCTCGTAGGTCATCGATGTTATTTTCCAAAGATTGCACGTTTGCTAGCAGAATGGAAGGCAGTGGGGGTTAATTAGATCGCCTACGAATTCTCAGAAGGCAGCCCGCCCTCCGGACCCTTTTTCTCCGCCTTCTCTTCATGCACATGACAGGGATCTAGGCCTGTTCCCGGGAAAGCAGTATGTCATTCACTTTCGGGCTCGTCTGACTCGTTAAAGATAAAAAAGGATTCTGCCAGTCCGTGGTGAGTAATCGCAGTTCTGATGTCCAGAAGTTATTTTCAGTCATAAGAGACGGTAGCAGCAACTTTATGTACAATATAAGTTGAAAAATAAGTTACGAACAACGCAAAGAAAAAAAAACTATTGGATAGGAACACGTATAACATCAGCCTTCTTCTCCGGCGCCATCAAAAGGCCCTGACTTGAGCACCACTACTTTAAGGGGTGTAGTAGAGCTCCACTTTAATGGAGCCATTGAGGACCGGCCACCTTTCATGCCTAAGTCTTATCTACACTTCTCATACTACAACATCATTAAGCTTTAATGAGGAAAGCAGGTTGTGTTTGTGTTTGTATCATATCTGCCATCTCAGGTATGTTTCATATGAAGTTTCCTCCAAAGTAGGGAACTTAGCTCAGCTGGATCATATATAGACACATGCGTGTGTGCGCACACAGCTTACACACAAACATGTGCTTGCGGCGCACACCACACACACACACACACACACACACACACACACACACATGCGTGTGAGAACCCCACACACACACATACACACACACAGCCACTGAGTGTTGACACCACAGCTAACCTAAAATGGCATGGCTTCTGAGGAAAGAGCCTGCTTCCTCACAGTGCCTGCTGGCTTTGCTTTCATCTGAATGAGATGTCTCTCTCTTCAATTGAACGCAAAATGGTTGAGGATAGAGCCTGCAGCCCTCCGAGCTGTATCAATCCAATATTGGTCTGACTTCAAACATGGCAGATGATATTCTCCCTCCTCTCTCTCTCGACATTCTTCAAAAATGAGTTAAAAAGCTGATAGTTTCATAAATAACAGTGGAAGGGGATAGACATTGGAGCAATATACTGGTGAATGTCGTGAGAGTTATTTCATCAAGATCTTTGAGAATGATTGCAGTTGGTATGTCTGGTAGCCAATAGCCATCTGTGAAAGTTTTTTTATATTGCAAAAGAGCACATCGAAAAGCTATTTTTCACAGTGGGAAGAAACTGAGATTAAGTTTTAATTAAAAAAACACATTTTATGGACCTGTCAGTTTGCCTGTGGGTTTAGCCTGAAGCATAATTACATATTTAAAATGATTCATGCAATATAAAATAGATACATTTATTTTCTTGAATCTGCACATAAACCACTTCTGGACA
Source organism: Salvelinus sp. IW2-2015 (assembly GCF_002910315.2). NCBI lineage: Eukaryota > Metazoa > Chordata > Actinopteri > Salmoniformes > Salmonidae > Salvelinus > Salvelinus sp. IW2-2015. The sequence continues at coordinate 29,672,326 of NC_036875.1, read as the reverse complement.
GGCATTAATCAGAAGCCTTTAACTAATATGATTAATCTCTAAGGGTTTGTCCCAAATGGCATCCTATTCCCTATAAAGTGCACTACTTTTGACCAGGGCCCTATGGTAGTTGGTGCACTATGTGGGGAATAGGGTGCTATTTGGGACAGGCTAAACCGCTGGCTGTTAAAAGGTTCTGATTGAGGATGTTAAGTACCACAGACGTTGACTTGAATGCTCTTTCACGGTCATAATATAAGGGCCAACCATGCTGGTATGGAAATGCAATAAAACCAATTTTGAGTCGTGTACTCCGGGTCAAAAAAATTGCTTAAATGGTAGTATGGTAGCAAGGCTCTGTAAATTACAATGGCATTCCACTTAAAGCCTATCCAACATCAGAGAGATAGCTACCACACTGTAAACGTTGTGCAATTTACCCTTATCACAAAGGCAATAATGTATCTTGAATAAATTGGGTTTAAAGAAGGAGGCAATTCTAAATTCCTTTCCATTTAAGCAATAAAAAAAACAGTCAGATTAGTTTACTCTTCATCTTTAATCATGACTTTACTCATATATACTCAGCAGCAGGGATTATGGTATTGTCCACATAAGCAAACATTGCTGTGAGAAATCTCGAGGGCAGCTAAATCTTTTATTAGGTTATTAGTCACATCCTTGGGAGAAGGTGATCGGTTATCTAGTGAGCGCATTTTATTTGCAGTGCGGTGTGCTTACCATGCTCACAGTGCTGTCACCTAGCTACAGGCCTTCCGGTATACAGTATTGTATATTTAACAGCTGTTCACTCATTCTATTTCTATGTCTGCGTCCCAAGTGGCACTCTATTCACTATATAATGCACTACTTTTGACCCGGCGCATTCAAAAGTAGTACACTATAGGAAATAAAGTGCCATTTGGGACGCAAGCTATTGCTCCTCCTGAGCGGCAGACAAGGCCTCTATGAGAAATTGTTCAGCACTTGAAACTTCATTAGAATCTCATTAAGGGAGTGCTAAGATCCACCAGACGTCCCCTTCCCTCCCTCCCTCCCTCCCTCCCTCCCTCCCTCCCTCCCTCCCTCCTCCTCCCTCCCTCCCTCCCTCCTCCCTCCCTCCCCTCCCCTCTCCTCTCCTCTCTCTCCCTCCCCTCCTCTCCACTCTCTCCTCTCACCCCTCTTAACTCCTGAATTGGATGGCACAGAGCAGCTACAGCACTCTTCAGTTTTACATTCACAGCAGCAGCAGCAGGATGGGGACGGGGATGGAAAGGCATCAGTGCTTTAATGAGCCCTGTCTGGGCACACCACGTAATTTCAACCAGGAAATGTAGGTAAAATTTGGTTGAGACGTTGATCAATGAGATTTCAACCTTTATTCACCCACTCAAAAACACAACAGCAAGAAGTGTTATCACTGCACTTTGAACCATTTAAAAGCACAACAAAGTTAAAATGGAAATACAATGTCAGATATTTTGTATTTATACAACAACTTAATGTGTTATCACCATGCTTCACCTAATAGCACAACCAAATGACCTGGATTGCAGTTGAAATTACATTAAAAGTACGTAGTGCAAGGGATCAATGCTGTTTTAGATTCTGCACAATATTATAGCAATTGTGAAATCTCCACAGACCTTCGACCTTTGCATGCTAACAGAGATTTAACCAGTTTGGGCCCAGTGGGATGTCTTTCCTGCACTGCATTAACAACAAGGCAGACAAGCACCAGAGTGACAGTGCTAAGAGGGCATAATGCTCAAAGTAAAAGACATTATGAGTAATCATGTTTCCTTTAAGCCACTTAGTTTTTTCTAATCCAAGTGATTTCTAATCCAAGTGATTTCTAATCCAAGTGAGTGTCACAAATGGCAACATTTTCCATTTATAGTGTACTATTTTCGACCAGGGCCCATAGGAATAGGGTGCCATTAGCGAGACAGTCCAGGCTTACTTAAAGCACTTTCTATTTCCTCCAGTGTGTGATGACGTATATCTCCTGGAGTACTGGGCCGTAAAAATCCTTCCTGTGTGTTATGACCAACAAAAGAATAGCAAGAACAGGTCTGCCGTGCCTTTATACAGTATAGAGAGTTGTGTGAGTTTGACAGAGGATGAAGGAATGTAATATCAAATGTGTCAGGGTTGTTGACACAGGGCCAAATCTCTCCGACACTTCAACAGGGCCTTCTCTTCATGTTAAGGGGGTGGTGAGTGGCTTCAGAGTGACTGTGATAGTCTTTAGACACTGGCACCCTTTTCCCTATATAGTGCCCTACTTTTGACCAGGGCCTATAGAGCCCTGTGTATGGAATAGGGTGCCATTTGGGATGCATCTTGTGACAGTCTCCAAACAGAGAGGAGAGGAAGGAGACTGGTAGAGACCGACCTTTCTCCCTGCATGGATCACAATACGGAGGATACATGCAACCAGGATTAGCATCAAAAACATTTGTTAGCAGCAACTTCTTTGATACTTCAGGCTTCACCCCCCGTGAACTCTTCCAGACAGAGAGAGAGCAGATAGAGAGAGAGACAGACTGACAGAGAGAGATGGTTTGCTTCTCTTGAAAGCATTCTTTAATACTTATCTTGAGAACAGAACGCTTTACGTTATCATGACAAATGAAATCCTTTTTCCTCTCTTCCTTGGTACTGGGAAAGAAAATAAGTAGAAGTGGCCACAACTTTAATCTCCCACAGTCATCTCTGTTGGAAAAGGAGAGTTTCACAGTCGATAACAATCAAGCAATTACACCCAGCTGGGGACAACAACGGGAGGGAGAGGAAGAACACCTTGAGTCCCTCTAGCAATTTGATTATGTCTAGCTACAGTATGTGTTTCTCAAACATCCAGGAGCTTTCAGTGGTTTAGGGATCGTGATGGAGAGAACGTGCCAACAATTGTTCCTGTTTGCTTACAATCTAGATCTAGAACACAACAGAAGACAAACAACAAACCCTGGTGATAAAATCCCCAATGCTGAGTCTGAAATGGTACTCTATTCCAGTGCACTACTTTTGTCCAGAGCCCTATGGGCCCTGGTCAAAAGTAGTGTACTTTAATAGGGAATAGGGTGTCATTGGAGAAATCTTTCCTCAATTACTCCTCACAGTTGGACCCCTGTATCAGACTGGGCTCCCTGCCAACCCAACATAATTTATCTCCTATTATAATGCCTTAATCAAGGCCAGCAGAGAGAGAACAACACAGCAACACAGAAAGTAATTACCACTTCCTTATGGGGGAAAACAGACCACAATAGACTGGCCACACAGTTGGTAATCTCAGCACCCTGAACCATATCTCCTTTGGTCTGGATAGTTAGTATATTATAATGTTTCGTCTGTCACCAAATACTACAAAGTAGTACACCTGTACAATTTGGTCTCCAAAACATTCCCTATTGGGTACTACAGAGTAAATATTGTATTATTTCTAACAAAGATATCTACATACATGTGACTCTTTTTAGGAAACTAGGCATATGTCGCATGTCACTACTTCACAGGAGTGGCATTTGAACGTAAACTTTTTTGTGTTTTTTGGCAGAAATGCCTTCTGGAACATGTGAACTTTCATGTGCCTTAATAACAAACTTGTATGCCATCTGTAAATACGAATACAATTGTTAAATTACGAGCCTAGTTGGTTTAGCCACGGAAAAAGACGGGAACCTTCCCGCTAGCCATGATTGGCTGAGATAATGGATGGGCTGGACATGCCGGGAGATGAGTTCGGATTGGTCTGCCATGTAGCTTCTGTCTAAAACATGAGCTGGTCAGTATGTCTAGGTAATCTTTTCTAACCCAGCTTTTTTTAAAGATTCCACGTAGAAGAACTGCAAAAGTGTTGCTCTCCACTTTCTGGAGGAGTTTTGAAATCAGTGGAAGGCCCGGTGGAATTAGAGTATGATAGCTAAGGAGAGGGAGAATATTATTGTGTTTGATTGCAAATTTGCAGAGGGGAGTCGAAAAAAGAACAAACAGAAGGCTGTTGTATAAAACACCTGTCTCCGGATTACAACCATGGCATCCGTGACAGAGAGGGAGAAGCATCCATCATGTATATGGGTAAGATAGTCAAGCTAGCTACATTTTCAGATATTATACATTTCTAATTTTGTCAGAAATTCATTTTTAATTTCAAGTTAAAGCGTACTGTTAGCTAGCTAGCTAACGTTAGCTGGCTGGCTCGCTAGCTAACGCTACGTGTATGATCTGTGTAGTAATATTATTCGTATCTCAGAGCCATTTGCATTGCTGGTTATAGCCTAGCTAACATTGAACCTGGTTGGTTAGCTACTTGCAGATTCACGCAGGGTAGTAACGTTATGAGTTGGAATTATGGTTCATTGTTTAGCTACATGTCTAAACAAAATACTACACTATGTAAGTAAGTAAGTAATTACACCTTCTGTATCCTGTTCATGTGACAAATAAACTTTGATTTTATTTGATAGAGTATGTGTTTACCAGATACAGTAATGTGAAGAACATGACCTGCACGAAAGTCAAATTAGGATATAACGTTAGGCCAACGAGACAGTGTCCAAGTTCTAAAAATCTCTGGTAGAATGCCCTGCTTTTATTTCGTCATACTCACAACCGTAAGCTATTTCCGGTAATTCCTTCAAATCAAATATTATTTGTCACATACACATGTTTAGCAGATGTTAATGCGAAATGCTTGTGTTTCTAGCTCTAACAGTGCAGTAATATCTAACAAGTAATATCTAACAATTTCACAATACACACAAATCTAAAGTAAACGAATGGAAGCAGTCTCTAATGTGCTAGTGATGGCTATTTAACTGATGGCCTTGAGATAGAAACCTTGAGATAGAAGTCTCTCGGTCCCAGCTTTGATGCACCTGCACTGGCCTCGCCTTCTAGATGATAGAGGGGTGAACAGGCAGTGGCTCGGGTGGTTGTTGTCCTTGATGATCTTTTTGGCCATCCTGTGACAACGGGTGCTGTAGGTGTACTGGATGGAAGGGAGTTTGCCCCCGGTGATGCGTTGGGCAGACCTCACTACCCTCTAAAGAGCCCTGCGGTTGCGGTGATACAGCCAGACAGGATGTTCTCAATTGTGCATCTGTAAAAGTGTGTGAGTGTTTTAGGGGCCAAGTCAAATTTCTTCAGCCTCCTGAGGTTGAAGAGGCGCTGTTGCACCTTCTTCACCACACTGTCTGTGTGGATGGACTATTTCAGTTTGTCCGTGATGTGTACACTGAGGAACTTAAAACTTTCCACCTTCTCCACTACTGTCCCGTCAATGTGGATAGGGGGGTGCTCCCTCTGCTGTTTCCTGAAGTCCACGATCAGCTCCTTTGTTATGTTGACGTTGGGTGAGAGGTTATTTTCCTGGCACCACACTCCCAGGCCCACGCAGTCATGGGTGAACAGGGAGTACAGGAGGGGGCTAAGCCCGCATCCTTGTGGGGCCCCAGTGTTGAGGATCAGCGAAGTGGAGGTGTTGTTTCCTACCTTCACCACCTGGGGGCGGTTGCACAGGGCAGGGTTCAAACCCAGGGCCTCAAGCTTAATGATGAGCTTGGAGGGTACTATGGTGTTGAATGTTGAGCTATAGTCAATGAACAGCATTCTTACATAGGTATTCCTCTTGTCCAAATGAGATAGGGCAGTGTACAGTGTGATGGTGATTGCATCGTCTGTGGATCTATTGGGGCGGTAAGCAAATTGAAGTGGGTCTAGGGTGTCAGGTAAGGTAGAGGTGATATGATCCTTGACTAGTCTCTTGTGAGTTTATTTTCTGTAATAATGAAGACAAATGAGCTAAAGTAAAGACGTTGTCAGCTATATGATATGGTCATTATTTGAACTGGCTAGCCAGCTAACTTAACATTACCTAGCTAGCTAACAAGCTAGAAATGTACCAAAACATTGTTTAGAAAGGTTATTTTAGTTGCCTGGTTTGTTAGATTGACGGGTGGATTTATTGGTGTTAAAATACACTAGTTATGCTATTTTGAACCACCAGGCTGCTGATGTCATGCAGACTGTAGTTTTTGTGTTTATACTTTTTCATAACGACAACGACAAGTTTGATGTCGGACGACAATAGAATGTTCATGATGTGACAACTGTCGATAAACCAGCCTTTAGCCTTGCAATCTGGTTCTTTAGTACATCTGGTTGTTTAGTACATGACCTCACATGTGAATCCTTAAAGAGATGGGCGGGGATAAGGCTTAAGAGGGTGTGAACAATGCTGAATGGGTGTCGACAAAGAGGAACTCTCCAGTAGGTTTACCAAAACATTCAAGGGTCATTTTCTCAAAAGGGAGATTACAAATGTATCAACTTTCAAAGCAGAACTACTTTCCCAATGTTCCTCAACTGTAGTGTATGATATGCCATTTTCTAGCTCTGAGTCTCTACTTTTATCGAATGTAAAAAACACAATTTCCAATTTTGCTACATAAGACCGTAACATATTTCAGAAAAAAATCTGAATTCATGTAAACATTTCAGTTTTGAAAACATAGCTTGTCCCAAAAAAGTGGTCTCTTGGCACAACTTACCCTGGGTATGGGGTAAATTGAGCCGAGGGACAGGGTATGTTAAGCTGCCTACACATTTCTGAACTGAATCTTTATTTCCAAAACACAATTCAACACAATCACAATCGCTTTTTTTGTATTTGAATCATTTTAAGCATATTCTAACGCTGGCTTAACACCTAACAAACACTTTGTACTTTTTTAAAACACTTTTAACATAGGCCAGGCCTTTTTGTTACCTTATATCACATCAATAATGCCTTGCAACCGACTGGCCTCTTCCTATGGGCTACTACAGAGTACAACAGTCTGGCCACTTCCTATGGACTACCACAAAGAGGAGAGATCAGTTGGCATCTTCCTATGGACTACCACAGAGTACAACAGTCTGACCACTTCTATGGACTATCACAGAGTACAACAGTCTGACCACTTCCTATGGACACCACAGAGTACAAAAGTATGGCCCATTCCTATGGACTACCACATAGTACAACAGTCTGACCATTTCTATGGACTACCACAGAGTACAACAGTCTGGCCACTTCCTATGGACTACCACATAGTACAACAGTCTGACCACTTCCTATGGACTACCACAGAGTACAACAGTCTGGCCACATCCTATGGACTACCACAGAGTACACCAGTCTGGCCATTTCCTATGGACTACCAAGAGTACAACAGTCTGGCCACTTCCTATGGACTACCACATAGTACAACAGTCTGGCCACTCCTAGGACTCCACAGAGTACAACAGTCTGGCCACTTCCTATGGACTACCACAGAGTACAACAGTCTGACCACTCCTAGGACTACCAAGAGTACAACAGTCTGGCCACTTCCTATGGACTACCACAGAGTAGAACAGTCCGGCCACTTCCTATGGACTACCACAGATTACAAAGTCTGGCCACTTCCTATGGACTACACATAGTACAACAGTCTGGCCACTCCTAGGACTACCACAGAGTACAACAGTATGGCCACTTCCTAGGACTACACAGAGTACAACAGTCTGGCCACTTCCTATGGACTACCAAAGAGTACAACAGTCTGACCACTCCCTAGAACTACCACAGAGTCAACAGTCTGGCCACTTCCTATGGACTACCACAGAGTACAACAGTCTGGCCACTTCCTATGGACTACCACAGAGTCAACAGTCTGGCCACTTCCTATGGATCCCACATAGTACAACAGTATGGCCACTCCTAGGACTACCACAGAGTACAACAGTCTGGCCACTTCCTATGGACTACCACAGAGTACAACAGTCTGACCACTCCCTAGGACTACCACAGACTACAACAGTCTGGCCACTCCTAGGACTACCACAGAGTAACAACAGTCTGGCCACTTCTCTAGGAATACCACAGAGTACAACAGTCTGGCCACTTCCTATGGACTACCACAGAGTACAGTCTGACCACTCCCTAGGACTACCACAGAGTACCACATTCTGGCCACTTCCTATGGACTACCACAGAGTACAACAGTCTGGCCACTTCCTATGGACTACCACAGAGTACAACAGTCTGACCACTTCCTATGGACTACCACAGAGTACAACAGTCTGACCACTTCCTATGGACTACCAAAGAGTACAACAGTCTGACCACTTCCTATGGACTACCACAGAGTACAACAGTCTGGCCACTTCCTATGGACTACCACATAGTACAACAGTCTGGCCACTCCCTAGGACTACCACAGAGTACAACAGTCTGGCCACTTCCTATGGACTACCACAGAGTACAACAGTCTGACACTCCCTAGGACTACCACAGAGTACAACAGTCTGGCCACTTCCTATGGACTACCACAGAGTACAACAGTCTGACCACTTCCTATGGACTATCACACAGAGTACAACAGTCTGGCCACTTCCTATGGACTACCACATAGTACAACAGTCTGGCCACTCTCTAGGACTACCACAGAGTACAACAGTATGGCCACTCCCTAGGACTACCACAGAGTACAACAGTCTGGCCACTTCCTATGGACTACCACAGAGTACAACAGTCTGGCCACATCCTATGGACTACCACAGAGTACACCAGTCTGGCCACTTCCTATGGACTACCACACAGAGTACAACAGTCTGGCCACTTCCTATGGACTACCACATAGTACAACAGTCTGGCCACTCCTAGGACTACCACAGAGTACAACAGTCTGGCCACTTCCTATGGACTACCACAGAGTACAACAGTCTGGCCACTTCCTATGGACTACCACATAGTACAACAGTATGGCCACTCCCTAGGACTACACAGAGTACAACAGTCTCGCCACTTCCTATGGACTACCACAGAGTACAACAGTCTGACCACTCCCTAGGACTACCACAGAGTACAACAGTCTGGCCACTCCCTAGGACTACCACAGAGTACAACAGTCTGGCCACTCCCTAGGAATACCACAGAGTACAACAGTCTGGCCACTTCCTATGGACTACCACAGAGTACAACAGTCTGACCACTCCCTAGGACTACCACAGAGTACAACAGTCTGGCCACTTCCTATGGACTACCACAGAGTACCAGTCTGGCCACTTCCTATGGACTACCACAGAGTACAACAGTCTGACCACTCCCTAGGACTACCACAGAGTACAACAGTCTGACCACTTCCTATGGACTACCACAGAGTACAACAGTCTGACCACTTCCTATGGACTACCACAGAGTACAACAGTCTGACCACTTCCTATGGACTATCACAGAGTCAACAGTCTGACCACTTCCTATGGACTACCACAGAGTACAACAGTCTGACCACTTCCTATGGACTACCACAGAGTACAACAGTCTGGCCACTTCCTATGGACTACCACAGAGTACAACAGTCTGGCCACTTCCTATCGACTACCACAGAGTACAACAGTCTGGCACATCCTATGGACTACCACATAGTACACAGTCTGGCACTCCCTAGGACTACCACAGAGTACAACAGTCTGGCCACTTCCTATGGACTACCACAGAGTACAACAGTCTGACCACTCCCTAGGACTACCACAGAGTACAACAGTCTGGCCACTTCCTATGGACTACCACAGAGTACAACAGTCTGGCCACTTCCTATGGACTACCACAGAGTACAAAAGTCTGACCACTCCTAGGACTACCACAGAGTACAACAGTCTGACCACTTCCTATGGACTACACAGAGTACAACAGTCTGACCACTTCCTATGGACTACCACAGAGTACAACAGTCTGACCACTTCTATGGACTACCACAGAGTACAACAGTCTGACCACTTCCTATGGACTACCACAGAGTACAACAGTCTGACCACTTCCTATGGACTACCACAGAGTACAACAGTCTGACCACTTCCTATGGACTACCACAGAGTAAACAGTCTGACCACTCCCTAGGACTACCACAGAGTACAACAGTCTGACCACTTCCTATGGACTACCACAGAGTACAACAGTCTGGTCCAGTAGGCATACTGTGGTATATTGTGTCTAAAACTATCCACCTGCCCAGTACTAGTCTGGTCTGCACTACAAAACAACCACAAACCATTTTGTACACAATGCATCACCGGCTATGTTTGAAACACTCTCAGGATTGGCCATTGATTGGTTGAAATGGGAACAAAGGCTCCTAAGAACATTTCAGGCACGTCTGTTATTCTACACTACAGCATGTGGATTGATGGGCTATTGAAACTAATAATAGGTAGTAAACATCTTGTTAACAAATATGATGTCCTCTTAGCTTGACCCAAAGGATTCACAGCACAGAGAGCATCATTTTATTTTCTTTATTATCCCAAATCTCAGAGATGCAATATGTCTGACTTAATTAGGCTTATCTACGTTTATCTAAGATGTCTGTTTCATAGGTTTGATCCTGTTTTAATGTAATATTCTTTTCTTACGGATTTTTACTAAGGAACTTTCTCCTCAATGTAGTAGTCAGTAACAACAGTATAACATTAAGTGTCTTCTACCAGAAAAGTGTCCTAGCCTGGCAACCAAAGACACACTGTATACACACTTTACCACGCTGTTTTTCTTCGAGAGGGTATCTTGTAACGTTACTGTACTTACATCTGAGTTGAAGCGGAGTTGACAGATGTTACAGGAAATCACTTGTTTTTTCTTCGGAGGATGGAGACTCCAAACGTGTGGTTTATTACAGCTTTCTGGACGGGATCCATCTGGAAGACAAGAAGACAGGAGAGTAATGTTTAAGTATTGCACTGGTTCTTGAGAGATAGAGAGGGGGAGAGAGAGAGAGAGGGGGAGAGAGGGAGAGAGAGAGAGAGGGGGAGAGAGGGGAGAGAGGAGAGAGGAGAGAATGGGAAGAGAGAGAGAGAAGCGACGGGGGAGAGAGAGAGAGAGAGAGAGAGAGAGAGAGAGAGAGAGCGAGAGAGAGACAGAGGGAGAGAGAGAGAGAGAGAGAGAGAGAGAGAGAGAGAGAGAGAGAGAGAGAGAGAGAGAGAGAGAAGAGGAAAGAGAGGGGTGAGAGAGACGAGAGAGAGAGAGACAGAA
>NC_036875.1:29630507-29661266 GCF_002910315.2 Salvelinus sp. IW2-2015 | reverse complement strand
ACCACATGTCAACAGTCTGACCACTTCATATGGACTACCACAGAGTACAACAGTCTGGCCACTTCCTATGGACTACCACAGAGTACAACAGTCCTGACCACTTCCGTGGACTACCACAGAGTACAACAGCCTGACCACTTCCTATGGACTACCACAGAGTACAGCAGTCTAACCACTTCCTATGGACTACCACAGAGTACAACAGTCTGGCCACTCCTATGGATTACCACAGAGTACAACAGTCTGGCACTTCCTATAAATTACCACATAGTAGACACAGTCTGACCACTTCCTATGGACTACCACAGAGTACAACAGTCTGGCCACTTCCTATGGACTACCACAGAGTACAACAGTCTGACCACTCCCTAGGACTACCACAGAGTACAACAGTCTGACCACTTCTATGGACTACCACAGAGTACAACAACGACGCTGACCACTTCCTATGGACTACCACAGAGTACAACAGTCTGACCATTCCTATGGACTACCACAGAGTACAGCAGTCTGGCATCTTCCTATGGACTACCACAGAGTACAACAGTCTGACCACTTCCTATGGACTATCACAGAGTACAACAGTCTGACCACTTCCTATGGACTACCACAGAGTACAAAAGTATGGCCACTTCCTATGGACTACCACATAGTACAACAGTCTGACACTTTTATGGACTACACAGAGTACAACAGTCTGGCCACTTCCTATGGACTACCACATAGTACAACAGTCTGACCACTTCCTATGGACTACCACAGAGTACAACAGTCTGGCACATCCTATGGACTACCACAGAGTACACCAGTCTGGCCACTTCCTATGGACTACCACAGAGTACAACAGTCTGGCCACTTCCTATGGACTACCACATAGTACAACAGTCTGGCCACTCCTAGGACTACCACAGAGTACAACAGTCTGGCCACTTCCTATGGACTACCACAGAGTACAACAGTCTGACCACTCCCTAGGACTACCACAAGACGTACAACAGTCTGGCCACTTCCTATGGACTACCACAGAGTAAACAGTCGGCCACTTCCTATGGACTACACAGATTACAACAGTCTGGCCACTTCCTATGGACTACCACATAGTACAACAGTCTGGCCACTCCTAGGACTACCACAGAGTACAACAGTATGGCCACTCCCTAGGACTACCACAGAGTACAACAGTCTGGCCACTTCTATGGACTACCAAAGAGTACAACAGTCTGACACTCCTAGGACTACCACAGAGTACAACGTCTGGCCACTTCCTATGGCTACCACAGAGTACAACAGTCTGGCACTTCCTATGGACTACCACAGAGTACAACAGTCTGGCCACTTCCTATGGACTACCACATAGTACAACAGTATGGCCACTCCCTAGGACTACCACAGAGTACAACAGTCTGGCCACTTCCTATGGACTACCACAGAGTACAACAGTCTGACCACTCCCTAGGACACCACAGACTACAACAGTCTGGCCACTCCCTAGGACTACCACAGAGTAAACAGTCTGGCCACTCTCTAGGAATACCACAGAGTACAACAGTCTGGCCACTTCCTATGGACTACCACAGAGTACAACAGTCTGACCACTCCCTAGGACTACCACAGAGTCCAACATTCTGGCCACTTCCTATGGACTACCACAGGTACCACAGTTGGCACTTCCTATGGACTACCACAGAGTACAACAGTCTGCCACTTCCTATGGACTACCACAGAGTACAACAGTCTGACCACTTCCTATGGACAACCACAGAGTAACAACAGTCTGACCACTTCCTATGGACTACCACAGAGTACAACAGTCTGGCCACTTCCTATGGACTACCACATAGTACAACAGTCTGGCCACTCCCTAGGACTACCACAGAGTACAACAGTCTGGCCACTTCCTATGGACTACCACAGAGTACAACAGTCTGACCACTCCCTAGGACTACCACAGAGTACAACAGTCTGGCCACTTCCTATGGACTACCACAGAGTACAACAGTCTGACCACTTCTATGGACTACCACAGAGTACAACAGTCTGGCCACTTCCTATGGACTACCACATAGTACAACAGTCTGGCCACTCTCTAGGACTACACAGAGTACAACAGTATGGCCATCCTAGGACTACACAGAGTACAACAGTCTGGCCACTTCCTATGGACTACCAACGAGTAAAACGTCTGCCCACTCTATGGACTACCACAGAGTAACACCAGTCTGGCCACTTCCTATGGACTACCACAGAGTACAACAGTCTGGCCACTTCCTATGGACTACCACATAGTACAACAGTCTGGCCACTCCCTAGGACTACCACAGAGTACACAGTCTGGCCACTTCCTATGGACTACCACAGAGTACAACAGTCTGGCCACTTCCTATGGACTACCACATAGTACAACAGTATGGCCACTCCTAGGACTACCACAGAGTACAACAGTCTGCCACTTCCTATGGACTACCACAGAGTACAACAGTCTGCCACTCCTAGACTACCACAGAGTACAACAGTCTGGCCACTCCTAGGACTACCACAGAGTACAACAGTCTGGCCACTCCTAGGATACCACAGAGTACAACAGTCTGGCCACTTCCTATGGACTACCACAGAGTACAACAGTCTGACCACTCCCTAGGACTACCACAGAGTACAACAGTCTGGCCACTTCCTATGGACTACCACAGAGTACAACAGTCTGGCCACTTCCTATGGACTACCACAGAGTACAACAGTCTGACCACTCCCTAGGACTACCACAGAGTACAACAGTCTGACCACTCTATGGACTACCACAGAGTACAACAGTCTGACCACTTCCTATGGACTACCACAGAGTACAACAGTCTGACCACTTCCTATGGACTATCACAGAGTACAAACAGTCTGACCACTTCCTATGGACTACCACAGAGTCAACAGTCTGACCACTTTATGACTACCACAGAGTACAACAGTCTGGCCACTTCCTATGGACTACCACAGAGTACAACAGTCTGGCCACTTCCTATCGACTACCACAGAGTACAACAGTCTGCCACATCCTATGGACTACCACATAGTACAACAGTCTGGCCACTCCCTAGGACTACCACAGAGTACAACAGTCTGGCCACTTCCTATGGACTACCACAGAGTACAACAGTCTGACACTCCCTAGGACTACCACAGAGTACAACAGTCTGGCCACTTCCTATGGACTACCACAGAGTACAACAGTCTGGCCACTTCCTATGGACTACACAGAGTACAACAGTCGACCACTCCCTAGACTACCACAGAGTACAACAGTCTGACACTTCCTATGGACTACCACAGAGTACAACAGTCTGACCACTTCCTATGGACTACCACAGAGTACAACAGTCTGACCATTCCTATGGACTACCACAGAGTACAACATCTGACCACTTCCTATGGACTACCACAGAGTACAACAGTCTGACCACTTCCTATGGACTACCACAGAGTACAACAGTCTGACCACTTCCTATGGACTACCACAGAGTACAACAGTCTGACCACTCCTAGACTACCACAGAGTACAACAGTCTGACACTTCCTATGGACTACCAAGAGTCAACAGTCTGTCACAGTAGGCCATACTGTGGTATATTGTGTCTAAAACTATCCACCTGCCAGTACTAGTCTGGTCTGCACTACAAAACAACCACAAACCATTTTGTACACAATGCATCCGGCTATGTTTGAAACACTCTCAGGATTGGCCATTGATTGGTTGAAATGGAACAAAGGCTCCTAAGAACATTTCAGGCACGTCTGTTATTCTACACTACGCATGTGGATTGATTGGCTATTGAAACTAATAATAGGTAGTAAACATCTTGTTAACAAATATGATGTCCTCTTAGCTTGACCCAAAGGATTCACAGCACAGAGAGCATCATTTTATTTTCTTTATTATCCCAAATCTCAGAGATGCAATATGTCTGACTTAATTAGGCTTATCTACGTTTATCTAAGATGTCTGTTTCATAGGTTTGATCCTGTTTTAATGTAATATTCTTTTTCTACGGATTTTTACTAGAGGGGGAGAGAGGGAGAGAGAGAGAGAGAGAGCGAGAGAGAGAGAGAGATCTCCCTTCCATCTACTGTAATACATTAGGTGGTTCCCACAGCCAAGCAGCACCCCAGGGTCAGTGGAGAGCAGAATGGGTAGATAGTGAACACCTTAAAGGAGGACAGATGGTAGCCTGGTAGTGTTCACTACCCGGTGACGCTCATCTCCAGAGAAAGGTGTTAAAGACATATTAGATACTCAGACTGGTAAAATAACAAAGGGTAATACTTTACTTAAAGCATGTGTGTATAATTAACTATGACAAACAATGAACTGTGAGGACAAAGCACATGTAAAGGACTCCAGGATCATGGAAATGGAAGATGAATCACCTCCATTGATTTGCTTGTGCTTATAAGAGCTTTCTCTTGTAGTTACACAAACACATTGAAACTGAAAGAAAAACCACTTGGGCCTTCTTTGTGAATGAACCTGTCATGCCCTGATCGTAGAGATCCTTTTATGTCTCTATTTTGGTTGGTCAGGGCGTGAGTTTGGGTGGGCATTCTATGTCTGGTGTTCTATGTTGTCCTTGTTTTGTATTTCTATGTGTTTGGCCTGGTATGGTTCCCAATCAGAGGTAGCTGTCTATCGTTGTCTCTGATTGAGAACCATACTTAGGTAGCCTGTTCCCACCTGTGTTTGTGGGTGGTTGTTTTCTGTTTTGTGTTTCATTACCTTATAGAACTGTTCGTTTGTCGTTTTTGTTGTTTTGTCAAGTGTTTCGTATTTTATTAAAAGTAATATGAACACTTACCACGCTGCACCTTGGTCCTCTTCTCCTTCTCCCGACGACAATCGTTACAGAACCCTCTGTTAATAAGTGGACAGTATGTTTTAAAAGGCCCTTTAACACTGCAACACTGAAAAGGTCTTTTCACACTGCATGTTCTTAGCCCAGGGCTATCCTTAACGCTGGGTAATAACTAACCCTCCATTCGCTCAGGCATTCACTAACCCTGGGCAGTGTGCAGTGTGAACGTGACTATTCTAATAATACATGAGAGAACACAGCTCATTTCTCTGTAGCTCAGAGAACACCAGGTAGGAAAATATTTGATAACATATCACATGGGCTTTGGTAACGCTGTAGTAAAAAATACATTTGAAAGTTTTGACCACCAAGACATTCCTAGAGTAGTCTTTAATGGTATTCATTCATAGTTCATCATAACTACTGCTGTCAGACAAACATCCTACAGTACATAGAAAATAACAACAAGCTTCCGACACCTCGACGTGAGCCTGATCCCCACTACCAAATCACATGGATACTGAACGAAGGCCACATTACATATTTGATGCCATCTCTCCTACCTATTGCCAGCTAACATACAGTTGAATAATAACATATTAGGCCACATTACATATTTGATGCCATCTCTCCTACCTATCGCCATCTCACATAGAATAATGAGATCAGGACTCCACAGAAGAGAGAACAAATACAAAAATACAGTATATCGAGAGGCAAGTTGTTCTTGGCCAGAGAATCAATTAACGTTATTCTACCATTCTATGTATGCCATTAGTTATTCTACCATTATAAAATGTATGCCATTAGTTTTATCTTACCATTCTATGTATGCCATTGTTATTTCTACCATTCTATGTATGCCATTAGTTATTCTACCATCTCTATCTATGCCATTATAGTTATTTATACCATTATTATTCTATTGCCATTAGTTATTCTAAACCATTATATCTTATGCCATTAGTTATTCTACCATTCTATCTATGCCATTAGTTAGTTATTCTACCATTCTATTTGTATGCCATTAGTATCCTACCCATTCTATGTTATGCCACTAGTTATTCTACCATTATTATGTATGCACTAGTTATTCTCTACCATTCTATGTATGCCACTAGTTATTCTACCATTCTATGTATGCATTGTTATCCTACCAATTCTATGTATTCCACTAGTTATTCTACATTATATGTATGCACTAGTTATTCTACCATCTATCTATGCCATTAGTTATTTACCATTCTATGTATGCCATTAGTTATCCTACCATTCGATGTATGCCATTAGTTATTCTACCATTCTATCTATGCCATTAGTTAGTTATTTCTACCATTCTATGTATGCCACTAGTTATTCTACCATTCTATGTATGCCATTAGTTATCCTACCATTCTATGTATGCCACTAGTTATTCTACCATTCTATTATGCACTAGTTATTTACCATTCTATGTATGCCACTAGTTATTCTACCATTCTAATGTATTGCCATTAGTTATTCTACCATTCTATGTATGCACTAGTTATTCTACCATTCTATGTATGTCACTAGTTATTCTACCATTCTATGTATGCCATTAGTTATTATACCATTCTAATATAGCCATTAGTTAGTTATCCTACCATTATATATATGTCATTAGTTATCCTACCATTCTATCTATGCCATTAGTTAGTATTCTTTACCATTCTATGTATGCCACTAGTTATTCTTACCATTCTATGTATGCCACTAGTTATTCTACCATTCTATGTATGCCATTAGTTATTCTACCATTCTATGTATGCCATTAGTATTTACCATTCTATATTGCCATTGTTAGTTATCCTACCATTATATGTATTCCATTAGTTATCCTACCATTCTATCTATGCCATTAGTTATTCTACCATTCTATCTATGCCATTAGTTATCCTCCATTCTATGTATGCCATTAGTTATTCTACCATTATATGTATGCCATTAGTTATCCTACCATTCTATGTATGCATTAGTTATTTCTACCATTCTATGTATGCCATTAGTTTATTCTACCATTCTATCTATGCCATTAGTTATTATTCTACCATTCTATCTATGCCATTAGTTATTCTACCATTCTTCTATGCCATTAGTTATTCTACCATTCTACTATGCCATTAGTTAGTATTTTCTACCATTTCTATGTTATGCCATTAGTTATCCTACCATTCTATGTATGCCACTTAGTTATTCTACCATTATATGTATGCCACTAGTTATTTCTACCATTCTATGTATGCCACTAGTTATTCTACCATTCTATGTATGCCATTAGTTATCCTTACCATTCTATGTATTGCACTAGTTATTCTTCCATTATATGTATTCACTAGTTATTCTACCATTCTATCTATGTCCATTAGTTATTTTACCATTCTATGTATGCCATTAGTTATCCTACCATTCGATGTATGCCATTAGTTTTCTACCATTCTATCTATGCCATTAGTTAGTTATTCTACCATTCTATGATGCCACTAGTTATTCTACCATTCTATGTATGCCATTAGTTATCCTACCATTCTATGTATGCCACTAGTTATTCTACCATTCTATGTATGCCACTAGTTATTCTACCATTCTATGTATGCCACTAGTTATTCTACCATTCTATGTATGCCATTAGTTATTCTACCATTCTATGTATGCCACTAGTTATTCTACCATTCTATGTATGTCACTAGTTATTCTACCATTCTATGTATGCCATTAGTTTATACCATTCTATATATGCCATTAGTTAGTTATCCTACCATTATATATATGTCATTAGTTATCCTACCATTCTATCTATGCCATTAGTTAGTTATTCTACCATTCTATGTATGCCACTAGTTATTCTACCATTCTATGTATGCCACTAGTTATTCTACCATTCTATGTATGCCATTAGTTATTCTACCATTCTATGTATGCCATTAGTTATTATACCATTCTATATATGCCATTAGTTAGTTATCCTACCATTATATGTATTCCATTAGTTATCCTACCATTCATATCTATGCCATTAGTTATTCTACCATTTCTATCTATGCAATTAGTTATCCTTCCATTCTATGTATGCCATTAGTTAGTATCCTACCATTCTATCTATGCCATTAGTTAGTTATTCTACCATTCTATGTATGCCACTAGCTTTTCTACCATTCTATCTATGCCATTAGTTAGTTATTCTACCATTCTATGTATGCCATTAGTTATTCTACCATTCTATCTATACCATTAGTTATCCTACCATTCTATGTATGCCATTAGTTATTCTACCATTCTATCTATACCATTAGTTTCTACCATTCTATGTATGCCATTAGTTACTCTACCATTCTATGTATGCCATTAGTTATTCTACCATTCTATGTATGCCATTAGTTATCCTACCATTCTATGTATGCCATTAGTTATTCTACCATTCTATGTATGCCATTAGTTATCCTACCATTCTATGTATGCCATTAGTTATTCTACCATTATATCTATGCCATTAGTTATTCTACCATTCTATGTATGCCATTAGTTAGTTATTCTACCATTATATATATCCCGTAGTTATCCTACCATTCTATGTATGCCATTAGTTATTCTACCATTCTATGTATGCCATTAGTTATTCTACCATTATATCTATGCCATTAGTTATTCTACCATTATATCTATGCCATTAGTTATTCTACCATTCTATCTATGCCATTAGTTAGTTATTCTACCATTCTATGTATGCCATTAGTTATTCTACCATGCTATGTATGCCATTAGTTATTCTACCATTCTATCTATGCCATTAGTTAGTTTTATTCTACCATTCTATATATGCTGTTAGTTAGTTATCCTACCATTCTATATATGCCATTATGTTATCCTACCATTCTATTATATGCCTTATTAGTTATTCTACCATTCTATGTATGCCATTAGTTATCATACTATTCTATCTATGTCATTAGTTATCCTACCATTCTATCTATGCAGTTAGTTAGTTATACTACCATTCTATGTATGCCGTTAGTTGGTTATCCTACCATTCTATATATACAATTAGTTATCCTACCATTCTATCTATGCCATTAGTTAGTTGTCCTACCATTATATGTATATCATTAGTTATCCTACCATTCTATCTATGCCATTAGTTATTCCATGTTAGCTTTCTTTGAAGAGCTCACAGGAACTGTCTAGTCTGGAGAGAGAGAGAAAAGGAGGGGAGAAAGAGAGTGCAAAGAGAGAGAGTGTGTGCTTCCGTGAGGATGTACAAAAGGTCTGAGCTATATGCCCCCTCTCTGTTCTCTGTCCCTCCATCTATCCAACCCCCCTCTCTCTCATTCACTATATCTCTATCGCGCACGCACCCACGCACGCACGCACACACACACACACACGCACACGCACACGCACACGCACACGCACACACACACACACACAGAAGTGGTGTCACAATGTTGTTTACCCACACGATCAGAGCCAGCAACCACCAAGCCATCCAATCCATTAAGACTTTACAAGGCTGCTTCCACTCCAAAATGGCACTCTATTGACAGTGCTACACAGTGCTCTACTTTTGAACAGGGCCCTTAGAGCTAGGGAATCAAATCAAATCAAGCGTTATTTATACAGCACATTTCATACATGGAATGCAACGCAATGTGCTTTACAGGAAAAAACTAATAAAAAACAATGAAAATAAAAACGGAAATATTTACTACACAACCAACATAAGATAAAAAACAAAAGAATGACACAAACTGAACGACTAAAAAGCACCCTAAGGAAAAGGAATAGGGTGCCACTTGGGACGCAGACTTTACAGGTTATTACAGTCAGGCCAGGAGGATAACAGCCAGTTAGAGGCCACCACCTCTCCTTCCTTTAACTAATAAGAAGGCTTTTAATATCAGGATAAGTGCCAAGGCTTGATGCTGCCCACCCACACCATCCACACACATACAGTATACAACTTGATTCAATTACTGTAAGCAGCAGCAGCACCTGAGAATCATTTAAGCCTCCAGATCAGAAGACCTTAAAGAGGGCACTTATGCAGTGTACCTATAGTCATTACTCTGACAACGTCATGGTCATGGTAGTGTTATAAAGAGACACAAAGACAAAGGGAATGAAACATCGAAAGTAGGCGGTAATAACATTGTACATGTGATGTGTTATTGACAATATTGTGTATGGTGCTATATTGTTATCGTGTATGGTTCCATACTGTACTTGTGTATGGTGCTATATTGTTATCGTGTATGGTTCCATACTGTAATTGTGTATGGTGCCTATATTGTTATCGTGTATGGTTCCATACTGTACTTGTGTATGGTGCTATATTGTTATCGTGTATGGTTCCATACTGTAATTGTGTATGTGGTCCTTGTTGTGTATGGTGCTTATTGTATTCCTTCCAACTGTGCATTTTCAACCCTATACAAAACAACACAACTAAACACAATGCACTGGTGGTACACACCCCACCAACCCAACCCAGCAAAACAACTCGAGAAAAATGACTTTAACTGTCATTCAGTGACTGTTAATTAAATTCCAGTGATAAGCAGACAGAGAAAGCTGCAGGGCTAAAGGCAGGCAGGTCCAGGCTGTCACTGTCCAATTCATTTCAATTACACGTTCCTGTCATCTCCTGTTCACCTCCTCAATGCAAATCATTCTGGAAACAAATCAACTTCACAACCTCAAAAGTCTGTCACCACTTCAATGTTACTGCTGAGGCAAATATTTATATTAACCTTTATTTATACAGGTTAGTCTTATGGAGATGAAATCTACGTCAAAACATAATGAAATAAAACAGGTAAAATATAGAGTACTCTAGTGTAGAGTAGATACAGTATGTAATCATAAATAATCCCTTTAGCATGTCGCTACGCCACTCAGTGTGTCAGAGTTTCGCATGCCTGACTGACATGAGTTAATGAAGACAGAGGATGATGTACAGGAGGAATCGAGGCAAGTCTCTCTCTCTCTCTCTCGCCCTCTTTCTCTTTCTGCCTCCATCTTTCTCTCTCTCTCTCTCTCTCTCTATGTAATACTGCCAATTACCTACCAGTACCAGTGATGACAGTAATAACATGTTGTCAGACTTAGTGTCAGAACCCACGAGCCCACTTGTCCTGTTACAGGATGCATTTGACAATATGATGAATGGGATACAAAATGCACACTCTAATTCAATCATTGCAGTCTGGCACCTCTCTCACCAAGTGCATATCAGAGGAGGCTGGTGGTAGGAGCTAGAGGACATACTCATTGTAATGGCTGGAATGGAATTCCTGGAAACTGAGTCAAAAGTGGTTTCTATATGTTTGATGTGTTTGATGCCGTTCCATTTATTCCATTCCAGCCATTACAATGTGCCTGTCCTCCTATAGCTCATCCCACCAGCCCCCACTGGTGCACATGAACAATCAACATTTACAGTGCCTTTCAAAAGTATTCACCCCCTTGGCGTTTTTCCTACATTATTTAATGTAATGGACATACACAAAATAGTCCAAATAGATTAAATGAAAAAAATATCTTGTTTCAAAAAAATTCTAAAATTTCAAACGGAAAAGTGGTGCGTGCATATGTTTTCACCCCCTTTGCTATGAAGCACCTAAATAAGATCTGGTGCAACCAATAACCTTCAGAAGTCACATAATTAGTTAAATAAAGTCCACCTGTGTGCAATCTAAGTGTCACATGATCTGTCACATGATCTGTTCTGAAAGGCCCCAGAGTCTGCAACACCACTAAGCAAGGGGCACCACCAAGTAAGCGGCACTATGAAGACCAAGGAGCTCTCCAAACAGGTCAGGGACAAAGTTGTGGAGAAGTACAGATCAGGGTTGGGTTGTAAAAAAATATCCGAAACTTTGAACATCCCACGGAGCACCATTAAATCCATTATTAAAAAATGGAAAGAATATGGCACCACAACAAACATGCCAAGAGAGGGCCGTCCACCAAAACTCACGGACCAGGAAAGGAGGGAATTAATCAGAGAGGCAACAAAGAAACCAAAGATAACCCTGAAGGTGCTGCAACGCTCCACAGTGGAGATTGGAGTATCTGTCCATAGGACCACTTTAAGCCGTACACTCCACAGAGCTGAGCTTTACGGAAGAGTGGCCAGAAAAAAATAAGCAAACATGTTTGGTGTTCGCCAAAAGGCATGTGGGAGACTCCCCAAACATATTGAAGAAAGTACTCTGGTCAGATGAGACTAAAATTGAGCTTTTTGGCCATCAAGGAAAACACTATGTCTGGTGCAAACCCAACACCTCTCATCACCCCGAGAACATTTTATCGTCAGGGACTGGGAAACTGGTCAGAATTGAAGGAATGATGGATGGCGCTAAATACAGGGAAATTCTTGAGGGAAACCTGTTTCAGTCTTCCAGAGATTTGAGACTGGGATGGAGGTTCACCTTCCAGCAGGACAAGGACCCTAAGCATACTGCTAAAGCAACACTCGAGTGGTTTAAGGGGAAACATTTAAATGTCTTGGAATGATCTAGTCAAAGCCCAGACCTCTGTGGTATGACTTAAAGATTGCAGTACACCAGCGGAACCGATCCAACTTGAAGGAGCTGAAGCAGTATTGCCTTGAAAAATCTCAGTGGCTAGATGTGGCAAGCTTATAGAGACATCCCCAAGAGACTTGCAGCTGTAATTGCTGCAAAATGTGGCTCTACAAAGTATTGACTTTGGGTGGGTGAATATTTATGCACGCTCAAGTTTTCTGTTTTTTTGTCTTATTTCTTGTTTGTGTCACAATAACAAATATTTTGCATCTTCAAAGTGGTAGGCATGTTGTGTAAATCAAATGATACAAACCCCCCAAAAATCAATTTTAATACCAGGTTGTAAGGCAGCAAAATAGTCAAAATGCCAAGGGGGTGAATACTCTCACAAACCACTCTACAAGGTAAGAATATATGTTGCTCAGACAAAGGTTATCACCATAGAATTCTAATTATATGGTTATCACAGACTGAAAGCTTAGCTAATAAAAACACTGACATTGCATCTGACTGAAGTTTGCAGAGACTCCTTTTTCACTATAACATTACTTAATAAACATACATATTATGTTGCAGTCATTCTTACAGTAGCCTACATTTTGTGTTTCAAGAATTTTATATTGAGAGCAGCTGCAGAGGAAAACAAAGACAGATCAATTCACCATCTGTTGGTTTTGTCCTCCTGAATGTACCGTGAGTTTCTGACACCTGCAGAGTATTGTGTTGTCTTCACAGGTTTATTGATTCAGAGTACACGGTAGTACAGTGACTACAGAACAGTAATGCTGCAACAATGAAGGTATCAAACCTCATACTGTATGTTCCAACACCATACTCCATCCTCCTCAACAAAAGATTCACAGCATGAAAAATACATCTACAATAAACAAAAGTATAAATGCAACCTGCAACAATTTCAAAGATGTTACTGAGTTACAGTTCAGATAAGGAAATCAGTCAATTGAATTAGGTACTAATCTGTGGATTTCACATGACTGGGAATACAGATATGCATCTGTTGGTCACAGATACCTTTAAAAAAAGTAGGGGCGTGGATCAGAAAACCAGTCAGTATCTGTGGTGACCAGCATTTGCCTCATGCAGCATCTCCTTCGAGTGGATCAGGTTGTTGATTGTGGCCTGTGGAATGTTGTCCCCCCTCTTCAATGGTTGTACAAAGTTGCTGGATATTGGCAGAAACTGAAACACGCTGTCGTACGCGTCGATCCAGAGCATCCCAAACAGGCTCAATGGGTGACATGTCTGATGGGTATGAAGGCCATGGCAGAACTGGGACATTTTCAGCTTCCAGGAATGTGTATTATCCTGCTGAACGTTGAGGTGATGGCAGCAAATGAATAGTATGACAATGGACCTCAGGATCTCATCCTGGTATCTTTGTGCATTCAAATTGCCATCAATAAAATGAATTGTGTTTGTTGTCCGTAGCTTATGCCTGTCCATACTGGTGGGACGCTGCTATAGACCACCAAGTGCTAACAGTCAGTATCTGGATAACGTGTGAAATGCTTGATAATGTATGTGATATCAAAAGAGAGGTATACTTTCTGGGTGATTTAAATATTGACTGGTTTTCATCAGGCTGCCCACTCAAGAGAAAGCTTCAAACTGTAACTAATGCCTGCAACCTGGTTCAGGATATGAATCAAACTACAAGGGTAGTTACAAACAGTACATGAATGAAATCATGAACATGTATTGATCATATCTTTACTAATTCTTTATCAACAATGACAAGCCACTGGGGTCTGGCAATGTGGATGGAAAGCACAGCACTTATATAAAATGACTGATGATTGGCTGAGAGAAATTGGTGATAAAAAGATTGTGGGGGCTGTTTTGTTAGACTTCAGTGAGGCTTTTGACATTATCGATCATAGTCTGTTGCTGCAAAAGCGTATGTGTTATGGCTTTACACCCCTGCTATATTTTGGATAAAGTCTAACAGAACACAGAGGGTGTTCTTCAATGGAAGCCTCTCCAACAAAATCCAGGTAGAATCAGGAATTCCCCAGGGCAGCTGTCTAAGCCCCTTACTTTTTTCAATCTTTACTAATGACATGCCACTGGCTTTGAGTAAAGCCAGTGTGTCTATGTATGCAGATGACTCAACACTATACACGTCAGCTACCACAGCGACTGAAATGACAGCAAAACTTCACAAAGAGCTGCAGTTAGTTTCAGAATTGGTGGCAAGGAATAAGTTAGTCCTAAATATTACAAAAACGAAAAGCATTGTATTTGAGACAAATCATTCACTAAACCCTAAACCTCCACTAAGGTTCTCTTTTGTAATGAATAATGTGTAAATTGAGCATGTTGAGGAGACTAAATTACTTTGAGTAACCCTGGATTGTAAACTGTCACAGTCAAAACATATTGATACAACAGTCGCTAGGATGGGGAGAAGTCTGTCTATAATAAAGTGTTGCTCTGCATTCATAAAAGCACTATCAACAAGGCAGGTCCTACAGGCCCTAGTTTTGTCGCACCTGGACTGTTCAGTCGTGTGGTCAGGTGCCACAAAGAGGGACTTAGGAAAATTGCAATTGTCTCAGAACAGGTTAGCACGGCTGGCCCTTGGATGTACACAGAGAGCTAGCATTAATAATATGCATGTGAATCTCTCCTGGCTCAACGTGGAGGAGAGATTGACTTCATCACTACTTGTATTTGTGAGAGGTATTGACATGTTGAATGCACCGAGCTGTCTGTCTAAACTACTGGCACACAGCACAGACACCCATGCATACCCCACAAGACATGCCACCAGAAGTCTCCACACAGTCCCCAAGTCCAGAACAGACTATGGGAGGCACACAGTACTACATAGAGCCATGACTACACGGAACTCTATTCCACATCAAGTCTATTCCACATCAAGTAACTCATGCCAGCAGTAAAAATAGATTTAAAAAACAGATAAAAATACACCTTATGGAACAGCGGGAACTGTGAAGCAACACAAACATAGACACATGCATACAAACACAAAATAACATACACACATGTACACATGGATTTTGTGTTATAGATATGTGGTAGTAGAATAGAGGCCTGAGGGCACACACGTAATATGATGTGAAATCTGTTATGAATGTATTGTATTGTTTTTAAAATGTATAATTGCCTTAACTTTGCTGGACCCCAGGAAGAGTAGCTGCTGCTTTGGCAGCTAATGGGGATCCGTAATAAATACAAATACAAATACACATACCATAACCCATAACCCCAATGACCCCAACCATAACCCCAATGCCACCATGGGGCACTCTGTTCACAACGTTGACATCAGAAAACTTCTCACCCACACGACGCCATACAGTACAGTTGAAACCGATATTCATGCGTAAAGAGCACTCTTCTCCAGTGTGCCAGTGGTCATCTCCACCCGGCACAGCCAGAAGAGGACTGGCCACCCCACATAGCCTTGTTCCTCTCTAGGTTTCTTCCTAGGTTTTGGCTTTTCTAGGCACATCATCTTGCAACAGCTCTGTTGGACATTCCTGCAGTCAGCATGTCAAATGTACGTTCCCTCAAAACTTGAGACATTTGTGGCGTTGTGTGACAAAACTGCACATTTGAGAGTGGCCTTTTATTGTCTCCAAGACAAGGTGCACCTGTGTAATGATCATGCTGTTTAATCAGCTCCTTGGTTTGCCACACCTGTCAGGGGGATGGATTATCTTGGCAAAGGAGAAATGCTCACTAACAGGTAAGTAAACAAATTTGTGCACAACATTTTAGAGAAATAAGCTTTTTATGCGTATGGAAGATTTCTGGGATCTTTTATTTCACCTCATGAAACATGTGACCAACACTTGACATGTTGCGTTGTACTCTACACCTGATCCTAGATCTGTTTTTGCTGTCTTGTCAACTCTTAATGGTCATTGTCATGTTTCAATACGGCCTCCAGTCTCATTTCACCTCGTTTACAGTATCACGTGATTTACTTTCACTTTCACATTTGGGCAGGCGTAAGGTCGAAGGGCAGGCATTACGTTGCAAAAGTGGGCGTGTTCATGTGCTGGCTTATACTAGTTCTGTCAACAACACGCATACATCACCGTTTGAAAAATGTGCTACACAGACGTCTCTGCAGAGAAAGCAGCTTTGTGTCTGACTACATCCCCGATGCAGATTCGCTTCCCTTGGAAGATCTGGAGAGAGAATTCGCACGTCTCTACTTCACAGGAGAAGCATTTGAACGTAAACCTTTTATTTTTTATTTAAAAAAATAGACATGTCGGGAGATGAGTTTGGATTGGTCTGCCATGTAGCCTGCTTCTGTCTATAACATGAGCTGGTCAGTATGTGTTGATAGTCCTTTCTACCGCGCCGTTTTTTAAAGATATGCAGTGCATTCGGAAAGTATTTAGACCCCTTCTCCTTTTCCACATTTTGTTACATTACAGCGTTATTCTAAAATGTATTAAATCATTTTTTCCCCTCATCAATCTACACACAATATCCCATAATGACAAAGCGAAAACAAGCTAAGTATCCAAAACAGCTTTTAGATTACCAGGGCGAAACATTTATACAAGGGCAAGTTATTAGTCATTACAACAGCAAGGGTGAGCTAGTCTACCGTTCTTGTCCATCCTCAGCGTCTGTGATGGTTTCATCCATATGAAAAGTACTATCTGATCCTTCACTAACATTAGAGTATAAGGATTTGTCTACTTCTGTCAGCCTATACATTTTCTGCATGTTGGGCTTCACCATTCCTGCAGTTGAGAAGCTCTCCTTGGTAAAATGAGCATGGCACAGGCGACTACTTTGAAAAGGTGCGACTCGTCTTTCCCAGCAAATTCCAACCATCTTCGCCGGCATTCTGGACTTGTTGGAAAGATAAAGAAAAAGTTGGCTTGGATGTCTTGCATCCGGTTTGGCTGTACTGTGACTTTCTCCAAAACAATGCTACTGGATTACCAATAACGGTAGGCAACTCTACATCCAGGTAACCTAACCTACAGGGGTTGGGTTATGGCCAATGACATAATGTCTTCCAGTTGTGGAAGCTCTGTCTGGGTGAGGTCGAGAATGCACAGAAAGATTAATAAAATACACATTTTGCTCAAAACATATTTTTTGCAATTTAGTTTGTGTACTTTAGTGTATTTATACTTGGGATATCACTTTTCAACTCCTTGAAGGAGTTGGTAAGATAGCACAAACAGATCTAGGATCAGGCTACTGCATGCAGCACTTGATACAGTTCCTGTATTTAAGCATTCATGTTACAGAGCTAGTATTTTCTTTCACATTTATTTAACCAGGTAGCCAGTTGAGAACAAGTTCTCATTTACAACTGCGACCTGGCCAAGATAAAGCAAAGCAGTGCGACACAAACAACACCACAGAGTTACACATGGAATAAACAAGCGTACAGTCAATAACATAATAGAAAAAAAGAAAGTATATATACAGTGTGTGCAAATGGGGAGGAGGTAGGCAATAAATAGGCCATAGTAGCGAGGTAATTACAATTTATCAGATTAACACTGGAGTGATAAATGAGCAGATGATGATGTGCAAGTAGAGATACTGGTGTGCAAAAGAGCAGAAAAGTAAATAAAAACAATATGGGGATGAGGTAGGTAGATTAAACATCAGCTATCTAAGCAGCTAACCGATCGCTGCAGCTGTACATAGTCCATCTGTAAATAACCCACCCAAAGATAGTGAGGGAAATATAAGTTTCAGCGATTTTTGCAATTCGTTCCAGTCACTGGTAGCAGAGAACTGGAAGGAAAGGCAGCCAAAGTATGTGTTGGTTTTAGGGATGACCAGTGAGATATACCTGCTGGAGCACGTGCTATGGGTGGGTGTTGTTATCGTGACCAGTGAGCTGAGATAAGGTGGAACTTTACCTAGCATAGACTTATAGATGACTTGGAGCCAGTGGGTCTGGCAACGAATATGTAGCGAGGGCCAGCCGACTAGAGCATACAGGTCGCAGTGGTGGGTGGTATAAGGGGCTTTGGTAACAAAACGGATGGCACTGTGATAGACTGCATCCAGTTTGCTGAGTAGAGTTATTGGAAGCTATTTTGTAGATGACATCGCCGAATTCGAGGATCGGTAGGATAGTCAGTTTTACTAGTGTAAGTTTGGCGGCGTGAGTGAAGGAGGATTTGTTGCGAAATAGAAAGGCGATTCTAGATTTGATTTTGGATTGGAGATGTTTAATATGAGTCTGGAAGGAGAGTTTACAGTCTAGCCAGACACCTAGGTATTTGTAGTTGTCCACATATTCTTGGTCAGAACCGTCCAGGGTAGTGATGCTAGTCGGGCGGGCGGGTGCAGGCAGCGAACGGTTGAAAAGCATGCATTCGGTTTTACTAGCGTTTAAGAGCAGTTGGAGGCCATGGAAGGAGTGTTGTATGGCATTGAAGCTTGTTTGGAGGTCCAAAGAAGGGCCAGATGTATACAGAATGGTGTCGTCTGCGTAGAGGTGGATCAGTGAATCACCAGCAGCAAGAGCGACATCATTGATATATACAGAGAAAAGAGTCGGCCCGAGAATTGAACCCTGTGGTACCCCCATAGAGACTGCCAGAGATGCGGACAACAGGCCCTACGATTTGACACACTGAACTCTGTCTGCGAAGTAGTTGGTGAACCAGGCGAGGCAGTCATTTGAGAAACCAAGACTATTGAGTCTGCCTATAAGAATACGGTGATTGACAGAGTCGAAAGCCTTGGCCAGGTCGATGAAGATGGCTGCACAGTACTGTCTTTTATCGATGGTGGTTATGATATCATTTAGTACCTTGAGCGTGGCTGAGGTGCAGCCGTGACCAGCTCGGAAACCGGATTGCACAGCGGAGAACGTTTGGTGGGATTCGAAATGGTCAGTGATCTGTTTTTTAACTTGGCTTTTGAAGACTTTAGAGAGGCAGGGCAGGATGGATATAGGTCTATAACAGTTTGGGTCTAGAGTGTCACCCCCTTTGAAGAGGGGGATGACCGCGGCAGCTTTCCAATCTTTAGGGATCTCGGACGATACAAAAGAGAGGTTGAACAGGCTGGTAATAGGGGTTGCAACAATGGCGGCGGATAGTTTTAGAAAGAGAGTGTCCAGATTGTCTAGCCCAGCTGATTTGTACGTGTTCAGGTTTTGCAGCTCTTTCAGAACATCTGCTATCTGGATTTGGGTGAAGGAGAAGCTGGGGAGGCTCGGGCAAGTAGCTGCGGGGGGGCGGAGCTGTTGGCCGGGGTTGGGGTAGTGTTATGGGATTTTTATGAATAAGGACTAAATTATGTATACATTTAACTAGAAATATAACTAACAGAATTATATCCTGTCTGATGAAGAATGTTTGTCCATAAGAAAGAGGGACTGTTAGTAGGCAAGGAACTGTGGCAGACAACTTGTGACCACTGTGGAACTGATAACAGGGAAGGAAGTCTCCCCACCCAGGGAGGGGAGAAACCTTGAGCTTGTAGTAGATTGTATAACAGGTGGCAGGCAATGTATGAGAAGGACTTGTGAACTATATTGTCATTGTATTAGAGGAGGAGGGACACGAAATGAGAGGTATATAAACCAATGTACAGGAAATGATAGGCAGAGCGCTCTCGTAAATACATGTTCTGACTATTGTGGCTGGGCCTCCGTCTGATTCATTTCAACCTGTTTCTTACAAATTCTGGGTTTCAGGCTGAGTAATTAATTCAATTGGGTATTATGAACAACTGAGAACAAAATTCTCGTAACAGGTAGCCAGGAGGAAAGCATGGCCAGCCGTAGAGTAATGCTTATTGAAATTTTCGATTATCATGGATTTATCGGTGGTGACCGTGTTACCTAACCTCAGTGCAGTGGGCAGCTGGGAGGAGGTGCTCTTATTCTCCATGGACTTTACAGTGTCACAAAGCTTTTTGGAGTTAGAGCTACAGGATGCAAATTTCTGTTTGAAAAAGCTAGCCTTTGCTTTCCTGACTGTCTGCGTGTATTGGTTCCTGACTTCTCTGAACAGTTGCATATCGCGAGGACTATTCGATGCTATTGCAGTCCGCCACAGGATGTTTTTGTGCTGGTCAAGGGCAGTAAAGTCTGGAGTGAACCAAGGGCTATATCTGTTCTTAGTTCTACATTTTTTGAAAGTGGCATGCTTATTTAAGATTGTGAGGAAATTACTTTTAAAGAACAACCAGGCATCCTCGACTGACGGGATGAGGTCAATATCCTTCCAGGATACACAGACCAGTTCGATTAGAAAGGCCTGCTCGCAGAAATGTTTTAGGGAGCGTTTGACAGTGATGAGGGGTGGTCGTTTGGAACCTGTTAAATCCCATTTTGCTAATAACAGCCTGTTTCCCAAATGGCACCTTATTCCATATA
The DNA here is from genome assembly GCF_002910315.2 of Salvelinus sp. IW2-2015. Taxonomy (NCBI): domain Eukaryota; kingdom Metazoa; phylum Chordata; class Actinopteri; order Salmoniformes; family Salmonidae; genus Salvelinus; species Salvelinus sp. IW2-2015. Next base: position 29,640,510 of record NC_036875.1, on the reverse strand, counting down.
TAGTGCACTACTTTTGACCAGAGCCCAATGCACTACATAGGGAATAGGGTGCCATTTGGAATGCAGACTTAGAGTGAAATGCCTGAACAGGAAAAGCCTTTTGATTCTGTGATGTAGTAGCCTGGTCCCAGATCTGTATATACTGTCTTGGCAATCCCTATGTCCTTGTGTTTGTTGTGACATTGACCATAGGAGTGGCAAGACAGCACATACCGAACTGGGACCAAGCTAGTGCTGTAGTACTTTTAAGAGGGAATCTTGATTGTAGTAGTCATGTTTCTGAAAGGGAGAATACAGAAAAGCTCCTCAGTGAGACTAGATAGGATTCTAATGTCAAGGGTCAAGCTTTGGAGCAAATTGTTGTTTTGTTGTCACTGCTGTTTTTTTCTAGTGTATTTCCATTGTTTGCACACAAATAAACAAACTGTAGAACCTCAATAGAATAAACCAAACTTATTCTAAATTCTGTTTCTGTTCTGTCACTGTGTATTGTGCATTATTCATTACACTGTGGGAAATGTTGAAAACCTGTCATCTACCCTTAGAGCTCGTGCTTGCCAAGTCAAATAACTTATTTTTACACAGAGTAGGCTACCGCCAACACAGCACTGTACTGTAAATAGCTATCTTGCTACAGTAAAGCAGTGAAGTAAAGCTAATGACAAACATTAGTGTGTGGGGCGGCAGGTAGCATAGTGGTTAGAGTGTTGGACTAGTAACCGAAAGGTTGCGAGATCGAACCCCCGAACTGACAAGGTAAAAATCTGCCATTCTGCCTCTGAACAAGGCAGTTAACCCACTGTTCCTAGGCTGTCATTTAAAATAAGAATTTGTTCTTAACTGACTTGCCTAGTTAAATAAAGGTAAAATACAAAACAGAAGGATGATGGATGCATCCTGTTCCCTATACAGTGAGGCCCTGGTCAAAAGTAATGCACTATATAGGAAATAGGGACCAGGTTGCCATTTGGGGAAGACCTGCCTGCTCTAAGACCTTTCCATCACAGTTGACAATTCCACTGTGTCCCCCTCCCAGAGGGCAAAGAACCTTGGCATGACCCTAGACAACAAAGCAGTGACTTGCTCTTGCATAGAGTACAACCCTACCTCATACAGGAAGAGGCGTAGCTCCTAGTCCAGGCACTTGTCATCTCCCGTCTGGACTACTGCAACTCCCTGTTGTCTGGGCTCCCTGCATGTGCCATCAAACCCCTGCAACTTACCCAGAACGCTGCAACCCTCCTGGTGTTCAACCTTCCCAAGTTCTCCCACGTCACCCTGCACTTCCACACACTCCACTGGCTTCCAGTCGAAGCTCACATCCACTACAGGACCATGGTGCTTACCTACGGAGCAGTAAGAGGAACTGCTCTTCCCTACCTTTAGGCTATGCTCAAACCCTACACACCAACACCTCTGGTCTCTCTGACTTCATTTATTGAGGAAATGTACTTACTATGACTGTGATATGTGGCTGTCCCACCTAGCTATTTTAAGATGAATGCACTAACTGTAAGTCACTCTAGAGCATCTGCTAAATGACTCAAATGTAAATGTAAAAACTGTAATTCTGCAATGAGTATATTCTTCAAAATATCTTCAAAAAGAAATGTCCCCAGATGAACTTTTGGACAATATTTAATGTTGGTGTCATCATTACAGTCACAGTGTATATAATCAACATCACTCTCACCAACAGGAACTTAGTACACTACCACTTAATAGTCAACGACAGCAGTAGAGCCACTATGTCTGGTTTAGATGTGTCTTTGTCTCAGCCAATGGAATCACACTGGACTCAGCTGAGCTAAGCTGGAGCAGACCTGGGTTCAATTACTATTTGAAATCTTTCAAATACTATTGAGCATTTTCCCTAGCCTTGACTGGAGTGCCAGGTTGACTGGGTTTGGATGTTTCAGGTTTTTCTATTGGATCTATGGAAACAGGCAACCTCAGTCAAGCACAGACAGAGTATTTGAAATTATTTAGAGTAGTGTTTGAACCCAGGTCTGAGCTGGAGACTAGCGCTGTGAGGCAGAGTGTTCCTGACAGGTTGCCGTGACTACAGGCAAGGCTCTCACTAACTGTTCCAAAGAGTGTTGTCACATCGGACCATGGCAGGCCTGGGAATCACAGTCACACAGACATGAGCAGGTGAGTCCTCCTGTTGCTGCCTACCTCTCAGTCCCTTTTAACAGGACACTGTTCTGTCTGACTCTGCAGGTTGGAGGAGACATAGAAATAAAATGTAAATAGAACGGTCCACCCATCACAAAACGTTGGATGGAAATGTCTGTTTTAGTCATTCTATGGTTGGAGCATACAGCCCGGCCAACACAGAGTTAAACAAGCATAGAAACTCTTTGACTAACTCTCTCAGTCGATTTTTCAGGTCATGACATTTTTACACCTGCCACATCAACTATCAGCATGAGATGTGTTTTTGGCAAGATAAAAGCAAGAATAGATTTTGTTTCCACCTCTCAGTTTTGGAGGGTTGGAATCGATGCCTTGATGGTGGGACTGCAGTGTTCTCGCTCTCTCTCTTTCTCTGTGCATTTGCCATTAAGATTCTTTGTGAAGGGAAAAGGAAGAATCTCCTAAGCCATTTAGAATTCATGATTCAGGAAAAGAAAGACAGTAGGATTCTGGCAATGAAACAATACTGAAATTTAAGATCAATAATAGTGACAATAAACTACAAATACAAGAGATGAAAGGACTAGCGTCCAGTCCAGTGGCTGTACCTGTTCATCAATCTGCCTCACACTACAGAAAAAGGAGATAGGTTACTGCCCTATGGGGTGTTCTGGCTCGGGAAAGCATAACTAACAAGAGATGAAAGCAGCAATTTCTTACCATGTTAAAATTAGGGAAGAGTCCCACACTAGAGGAGGTGTCCACTTGGTGGAAGGGCATAAAGGGTTTCATATCCAAAGTGGACTGCATCATCAGAGACTGATTCCGCACCAGCGCAGGCAGTGTGTTGCTATGGCATGAACTTCCTTTGGAGACGGAGAAATAGTTAGATAGAGAGAGAGCGGGGGGAGAGAGGGATGGAGAGAGAGGAGAGAGAGAAAGGGACAGAACAATGGAAAGAGAGAGGGAGAGAGAAAGAGAAAGAAAGAGTAGGGAAAAGAGAAAAACAGAGAAAGAGAAATATTAACACATTTTCAGATGAGGGCAGTATGATGTAGTTGCGGCAGGTTAGTGCGTGGTTAGAGTGTTCGGCCAGTAACCGAAAGGTTGCTGGATAGAATCCCTGAGCTGACAGGCAGTTAACCCACTGTTCCCCGGTAGGCCGTCCTTGCAAATAAGAATTTGTTCTTAACTGACTTGCCTAGTTAAATAAAGGTTAAATAAAAAATAAAAATATTATATTCATAGCACTAGGACCATACATAACACACACGAGGAAAATACACTGTACACTGTGGCTGTTGTGAGCGCTGTGGCAGAGAATAGTGGAAAGTAACTCATCATGTCTTAAATGAAGCAGAAAGACGTCTCTACGTGCTCATAGGCTGTGGTAAGATGTGGAGTGTGTGTGTGCTGGGGTGTGAGTCAGCCTGGAAGGTAGGCTGGCTGGAGGAATGATGCAGTACATTATGTTGGGGCAGAGGGAATGGAGCTAGGAGAATACTTCTATGGCTGGGACTGGGGCTTGATCCCAGAAACAGATCATACCTGATGCAAGGCAGTTCATTGGTATCGTAGTCATATCTGTGTATATCTACTTTGTATATTTCAAAGGAAAATAAGGTTATTGACAGTTCACTTCAGGCTTTCATACTCTGTATATACAATATAAAAGCTTCATGCCCATAGAAGCCTATGGATCCAGACCAAAATAAAGAATGATATTAACCAGCTCTGCACTACTGTAGATAATCGACACAGAATTCAAAGCTCTTTTCTCTTCATCTTCCCTCCATATTATGCATGTTTTATGTGTGTGTGTGCATGTGCGTGCATGTGTGTGTCTGTATACAAGAGTTAATCTCAGTAGAGATTTAATAGCATGTGAGATGAGTGAGTCCATCTCAGAAATCCACAAGTGCAGGCTTCTGAGTGCTGACACACGTACACACACACTAACCTCAAATAGGTGCTCATGTTCTTGTCAGAGATTCAAAATGAACAACATTTAAAAATAAATATATAAAATAAACATCAAGCTATTGCTTCAAATTTCCCTTCATACTAAATCATATTGTGTTCGATGCCAAGAGAACGTAAAATACCGACCTGCGCTGACACAGCAGGGATACTCTTCCAGCTAATTTCATAGAAATATATCATCCATCAAGAGACATTTTGATTTAATAAAGCTATGCAGGAGATCACTGGGATGAAACGAACGTTTAACATGGAGATGAAGCTCTACTGAGGGTTTTGTATTTATATAATATATAGAGATGTAATGTAATACTGCAAACTATACTGTCAAATATAACCTGTCTCATGATCGTGTTGTCATGGGAGACACATGGTTAGAATCTCTAAATCTTACATGTTTAGATTTTTCCAGAGCTGATCGGAATTCAATTGTTTGGAATTGAGTTGTTCATAATTTGATTTGTGTGTTTGGTCATTTCCATGTAAAAGGACCCATGAGCACCAGGTAATTTCCATGTAAAAGGACCCATGAGCACCAGGTCATTTCCATGTAAAAGGACCCATGAGCACCAGGTCATTTCCATGTAAAAGGACCCATGAGCACCANTCCATGTAAAAGGACCCATGAGCACCAGGTCATTTCCATGTAAAAGGACCCATGAGCACCAGGTCATTTCCATGTAAAAGGACCCATGAGCACCAACATGTGAAGTAAATAGGAGCATGTCAAATTGGGGGTCAAATGAAAGATAAGAGTCAATGTTTTTTTATTTATTATGGCATATATATACATTTTTCAACCAATTTCCACCCCAAAAATGTTGAGAAAAAGGCCTTGATTCCTGGTCAAACAGATGGAAAAGGGGTCTTAGAAAACATCTGGCAGAACAAGTCTTCAAAGGAAATTAGAAATACATCAAAACACGATCACGTTGAAGTAATGAACCCTGCAGACTATTATCAACATAATATTATATTTACTTCTGGATAAATGTTTCTGTCTTCTGTAAGTTAAAGAAATATTCCCTTATGCCTTGAAATTCCATTACCAAAAACCCACATATCTATAAGATATTTTCATATTTCTCTCCCTCATGAGGAGGGATGATAATGAACGTTCATAGAAGTAACAAGTAAAGGTAGACCTATGACCTATTCATTAGTTATAGTGTTTTTACTCATTTCAATTTTGAATTATTACAATTTGATTGTAACTACTGCAATTGAATTGGCACCAAGGAGAAATCATAGTAGTTACAAACCATAATGTACTGTATTGTACTCAATCAATCAATAGAATGTATTTACAAAGCCCTTTTTACATCAGCAGATGTCACAAAGTGTTTATACAGAAACCCGGCCTAAAACCCAAAAGAGCAAGCAATGCTGTACTGTACTGAACATAACTCTACTCTACTGTACTGTACTGTACACCACTGTACTAAACTATACTGTACTGTACACTACTGTACTCAACTATACTGTACTGTACTGAACATAACTATACTGTACTGTACTCGACTGTACTGTACACTAATGTACTGAACATAACTCTACTGTACTGACTTGAACATAACTCTACTCTACTCTACTGTACTGTACTGTACACTACCGTACTAAACTCTACTGTACTGAACATAACTATACTGTACTATACACTATTGTACTGAACATAACTCTACTGTACTGTACTGAACATAACTATACTGTACTGTACACTACTGTACTGAACATAACACTACTGTACTGTACTCTCCTGTACTGTACACTACTGTACTAAACTCTACTGTACTGTACTGAACATAACTCTTGGCCATGTTCTGTTATAATCTCCACCCGTCACAGCCAGAAGAGGACTGGCCACCCCTCATAGCCTGGTTCCTCTCTAGGTTTCTTCCTAGGTTTTGGCCTTTCTAGGGAGTTTTTCCTAGCCACCGTGCTTCTACACCTGCATTGCTTGCTGTTTGGGGTTTTAGGCTGGGTTCGTACAGCATTTGAGATATCAGCTTGATGTAAGGCTATATAAATAAATTTGATTTGTTTGATGATACTGTACTCTACTGTACTGTACACTACTGTACTGAACATAACTATACTGTACTGTACTGAACATAACTATACTGTACTGTACACTACTGTACTAAACTGTACTGTACTGTACGGAACATAACTCTACTGTACTGTACACTACTGTACTGAACATAACTCTACTGTACTGAACATAACACTACTGTACTGACATAAACTCTAACTGTACTGAACATAACTCTACTGTACTGAACATAACTATACTGTACTCTACTGTACTGTACACTACTGTACTAAACTGTACTGTACTGTACTGAACATAACTCGACTATACTCTACTGTACTGTACTGTACACTACTGTACTAAACTCTACTGTACTGTATGTAACACTACTGTACTAAACTCTACTGTACTGTACTGAACATAACTATACGGTACTGTACACTACTGTACTAAACTCTGCTGTACTGTACTGTACACTACTGTACTAAACTCTACTGTACTGTACTGTACACTACTGTACTAAACTCTACTATGCTGTACTGTACAATACTGTACTAAACTCGACTGTACTGTACTGTATTAAACTATACTGTACACTACTGTACTAAACTCTACTGTACTGTACACTACTGTACTAAACTCTACTGTACTGTACTGAACATAACTCTACTGTACTGTACACTACTATACTAAACACTACTGTACTGTACTGAACATAACTCTACTGTACTGTACACTACTATACTAAACAATACTGTACTGTACTGTACTCTATTTGTGAAACATAGACGTCTATGATTTGTTCAGATTTGGTCCAGTCGAATCTTAATACTGCGCAGATATTTAACAGTTTTTGGAAAACGTGGACACAACGTGGGCACAAAAAGATTTGACAAAAATTCTGTTACCAAACTTTGCATCTGCACAGTTCTCCCTGTAAATATGTTTTTGTAAAATGTTCTGTGTACATTTTTAAAAGTAGTCCTTGTGCATTAAAACTCTGAAATCAATACTTTTTGTTTGGCATACATTTTAAGTGAAAAATCTGAGCCTCAGCGCCATTCCATTATTGTGGAATTGCCCGTCTGCTGTCAATTTATTATATCATTGGCAACTGTCCCCCAACATTATGAAAGGCAAAATCCTATAATATCATGAAAGTTATCATATCAACCCGAAGACCAAGAAACCAATAAACAACAGCATCACACAATCAGTAACTTGTGCATACTGTAGCTCATGTGATGTCAAAGTGTTGTAAATCATCTGAAACGTCTTGTCCAACTTCATGCCGTGCGCTTCTCATTGTCAAAATGAAACGTCTTCAGTACGGCCTTCTACACTATGGCCTTCTACACACACCATAAATCACTAATGTCCACACATTCTGTAGTTTAATTCACTTGAATCTAACACCACAACACATGAAAATTACTGGGTAGAATACTATGGCTGACGTCATGAAACAATAAAGGATAAAAATCCCTTTTCCCAGGAAGAAATGACCTAAACAGGATTGACTTTCATTGGATTGTTTTATTACACATGACTCAATGTATGACACCCGAGACGCTCACCACATTATTACTGCATCAGTTAGAACTTGTACAACATAACAATAATATATTCCATTTAGCAGACGCTTTTATCCAAAACGATTACATTCATGCGTGCATTCTACGTATGGGTGGCCTTGGGAATCGATTCCACTATACTGACGATGCAAGCGCCCTGCTCTACCAACTGAGCTGCCTATCTAAATGACTTGTTACAATGAGAATGTGTATTGTTGGAAGCGAAAAGCTTATTTTTTTACCTTGCTACATACTCAAACATGGTCATTCTGCTAACCCATAATAAAGACCTTGATGAGAAACACATGCGAGACCCAACTAGACATTTGAAACTGGCCTCCCAGTTCATAGCAGTGATTTATTTGGAGCGAACGTTTACAAAGCCTTACCAGGAACAACAGCAGACCAGAAGAACAGGAACACAGGGCACTCTCTTTTCCAATAACACTTTTTGATGCATTTCTTATCAGAACAAACACAACTGTGTTGTCATGAACCTTTTATAGATCTGAACTCAATGTGATAGAGCTAAAATAAAAGTCTTCAAGCATAAACTTACAGGCTAGATTGTGCTCTGAAGCATGACTCTACTGCTCAGATTCATTTATTTACAGTGAGTTATTGCCACAACAATTTGCACGCAATCATGGTATTAGCTTTGGGTACAACAGCATAGTAACTCTTCGGAAGAGCCATCGCAGCCTCTACCAGGACCAGTTCACCAGTCGGCCTAGTCTTCCAGACCCTTGGAGGGGACAGGTTAGAGGTTACAGGTTAGAGGTTAGGCCCTTAAGGAGGTCATTACTGTTTGCCTGGAGGTTAGAAGCTGGAGGCCAGCCTTCAGCAAAAAGGCCTACGCCAAGGCCTGTTTGCCCGACCCTCGTTCACAGTCTCACACTAGAACACTCATCACTGCGGCTGGGTCTGTCTAGTCTGTGATCAGCAACATGACAGGGTGGTCTTCAAGGCCCGTGGAGGGGTGACAGGTCAGAGGTTAGGCTCCTTCAGGAAGTAATAACTATCCCGCTTGGTTGCTGGAAACTTGATTCTGGAGGCCAGTCTACTTCCTACCTGCCCCTCATTCACACACTACAACACTCACCAGCTGCCTCTGTCCAGGCCAGGGCTAGTCATTACAACTAGATGAAAGAACTGATGTGTCTTTAATGGTGTACCTGCAATGGTGTCCACATGTTTTTTGATTTCTGTGTTGGTGAGAGAGTGAAGCTGTGTGTGTAGTAATGTGTTGTGAGCATGTTCCGTCTGTGTGGGCCTTTTGATACAAATAATGAGCTTACTTCAGATGAACCCATGTCGAATACTTGATTCCTGTTCTGAAGTAATGTATCTCAATAAAATGTACTGCAAATACAGTATGTTTGCATGTTTGTCCAATGTTCCTGGTTCTGTAGTTCTATTCATTAGAATATGTCATTTGAGAGAGATGTACTCGAGTTGAGATAAATATTTTGCTTTAGCGCTCAAGTCCTTTCAAAACGGCTCATCAATATTCAGAGAACAGAATGATTACAGCCAAGTCCTGTTACCTGGGAAACCGTACCATCAATGGTTAGTAGGTACCAGAGAGCTCATAAGTGGAGAATTCTAAACATGTGTTACTCTGAAACATGGGGTGAATTTCTGGGGGAAATCAGATGGATTATCTCTACAGAAAAATAATGACCAGAGACTGCCACAAATAGCCAACAACCAAAAGACTAACAGAGCAACTCGTTTTTTTGTACACTGATGTTCATGTTCAATTGTAATTAGTGTTCTTTGTTTAATTGATTGAAAGAAACGGGATTGTACTTATATTGTATCTAGTGTTTTTAGGTGTGTTTTTTTAAATATATAAGCCCTCTTGAGTTTCCAACTTCACTCCCCTCTGTCTTTATTGGACAGTGAACCTACAATGATACATTTGATACAATGATACAGGATTTTGGATTTGAGATCAAATGTTTCATATGAGGCGACAGAACAGAATGTCACCTTTATTTGAGGGTATTTTCATATATATATTTTTTACAGTTTAGAAATTAATGAACTTTATGTACAGTGGGGCAAAAAAGTATTTAGTCAGCCACCAATTGTGCAAGTTCTCCCACTTAAAAAGATGAGAGAGGCCTGTAATTTTCATCATATTCAACTATGACAGACAAAATGAGAAGAAAAAAAAATCCAGAAAATCACATTGTAGGATTTTTTATGAATTTATTTGCAAATTATGGTGGAAAATAAGTATTTGGTCAATAACAAAAGTTTATCTCAATAC
>NC_036875.1:29622555-29630482 GCF_002910315.2 Salvelinus sp. IW2-2015 | reverse complement strand
GTTTTGAATTATATTGTGAGTTAAATCAGAATCGAGTTGAGCAATTTCCTGTAGGAAGTGGAGAAGTTTGAAATCAGCAGGCTGTTCTGAGGTAGTTAAGTTAATTTGCCTGTATTCTAATTGGTTGAGATGCATGCATAGCCTTCCCTGGATGTAACAATAGTGAGAATTGGAATGGAGTTGCTAGGCAGATCTGAGGCTTTCTATAGGTCGAACGTGATGTCTCTTTCTTCGTTCGCCATGACGCAAGGCAGACCTCGGATGGCGTTCTAGAAAGTCGTTATAGGCCTTAGATATATCCGCTCTGGATTTTATTCGATATAGGTTTTGAAACTCATAAGTATTTATTTTCAACGAGTTATTTCAGTTTAGTGAGTTTTTGCGTTTTTCTATAATGTCTTTGTGCTTCGCATAGTGAGTTGGGCAAGTTTCGCACAGGTGGCTAATGTTTTACAGCTAATTCAAAGTTGAAGGGACATCTGACACCGAGAACGATTTTTTTTTTCCTTTTTGGAAGGACAATTGCCAAGATTGATGGAAGTTCATCAAAAAGTAAGAATATTATATGAATGTTTATCTCGTTGTTCTGTGGAAAAATTTTAAAATGATTATTCCTCATTCATTTCGGTGGGGTTCAGTATAAGACCCTGTATGTGCAGTAACGTTTATTTAAAAATCTAACACAGCGGTTGCTTAAGAATTAATTATCTTTAATTTGCTGTCATCTGTATTTTTTAGTTCAAGTTATGATTATTATTGGATTAGAGTAGGTGCCTTCAAGTGGGGGCCGTGGCCTGAAATGTTGTGACTAATCACATTGTATACACGATTTTGTGCTGCTAAATATGAACATTTTCGAAACAAACCAATATGCATTGTGGGTAATATGATGTTTTAAGGACTGTCTTGATGAAGTTAGTCAAAGGTTAGTCAAAAAGATATATTTTTGCTGGATTGTTACGATCGTACTTTGCTTGCTGGTATTGCTTGTGTTTTGGCTATGTGGTAAGCTAATTATATGCTATATTGTTTTTCGGTGTAAAACACTTAAAAAAATTGAAATATTGGCTGGATACAAGATGTGGCTTTCATTTGCTGTACTGTGTATTTTTCAAATTTTTATGATGAGTATTTAGGTATTGGTTTGGTCTTGTAATTATTCTGTGCTTCAGCGCTATTTCCAGATTGCAGCTGCATGGTGAACTGTGGATTGTATACTGAAATATGCAAATTTTTCTAACAAAACATATGCTTTACAATAAATAGTTATCAGACTGTCATTGATGAAGTGTTTCTTGGTTAGTGATATTATATTTTATTTGTCGATTAGTGATGGATACTTATGCAGGAAAAAAATGGTGGAGAAAAAAAAGTGTGTCTTTTGGTAATGGTGGTTTAGGATAATAGAATACATATTGTCTCTTCCTGTAAACATTTAAAAAATGGAAATGATGGTTTTTTCTTGGATTTCCACGATCTGTATTTTCATTTGGTGTTCTTGGACTTGTATTTATGACATTTTTTATATGAATCTGTAGCTTTCGGCTAGGTCTATGCTAGTTGCTTTTGATGGGTGGATCCCGGATCGGGTTTTGTGAATCGTTGAGTTTATTATGTTTTATGTGCTGCTAACCTACTGGAATATATCTTACACTCTGAAGTTTCATTGAGGCTGTTAAAGTTTGATGATAATTCCACCGTTGTGAAAACAGAAGTTTTTATTTATTGTGCATGTCAGATTTTTAGGAGGGACAAAGTATACTGTATGTGGCTTTTGAGTAGCTCTCAACCCTTCAGCAATAATCAAACTATATATCCTTAGATGATCAAACTTGTATCTTCCAGGATGATAAACTATATATCCTCCAGCATGAATCAAACTACTATACTTCAGCATGGATAACTATATTATCTTTCCACAGCATAGATCAAACTATAATATCTTCAGCATGATCAAACTATCATATTTCCAGCATGATCAACTGTATATTTTCAGCATGATGAACTATATATGCTTTCGGCATGATCAAATATTATCCTTTCCAGAATGATCAACTATCTATCCTTCCAGCATGATAAACTATATAATCTTCGCATGATCAAACTATATATCTTCCAGCATGATAATACTGTATATTTCCGCATGATAAACTGTATATTTTGTCCGCATGATGAAACTATATATCGTTCGGCATGATCAAATATCCTATTCTTACAGCCTGATCAATATCTATTTCCAGCATAATCAACTGTATTCTTGCGCGGCCATGTAACTGTATATCTTCGGCTGATCAAACTATATATGCTTTCACATGATCAAACGATATCTTCCAGCATGATAAAACTATATAATCCTTCGGCCTAATCAAACTATATATCTTACCAGCAATGATAACTATTTCCTTTCCGGCATAATAACATATATCCTTCCAGATAATAACTTATATTTCGCATGATAACTGTATTCTTCAGCATATCAAACTAATATTCGATGATAAAGTACTATCTTCCAGCATGATCCAACTATATATCCTTCACTGATCCAACTATAATATCCTTCCAGAAGATGAACTATAATATCTTCAGATGATCAAACTGTATATCTTCGATGATCAAACTATATTCTTCCAGCATGATCAATATATATCCTTCCAGCATGATCAAACTATATATCTTTCCCAGATGATCAATTTATACTTCCAGCATGATAAACTTTATCTTTCCAGCATGATCAAATTATATATCTTTCAGCATGATTCAACTGTATATCTTCAGCATTGATCAAATTATATTTTCCCCAGCATTGATCCAACCTGATATCTTCAGCATGATCAAATATATTCTTTCCACTGATAAAACTATATTACTCCAGATGTCAAACTATATATTTTCCAGATGATCACTGTTATTTCGTGATCAACGTATATCTTCGCTGATCAAACTATATATCTTCGCTGATCAAACTAGTATTCTTCCAGCATGATCAAACTATATTCTTTCCAGATGATCAACTGTATATTCTTCCAGCTGATCAACTGTATATCTTCAGCTGATCAAACTATATATCTTCCCAGCATGATCAAACTTTATTTCAGTGATCAAATAATATCCTTCCAGCATGATAAACTGTATATCTCAGTGATCAAATATATATCCTTCCAGCAATGAATAAACTGTATATCTCTTCCAGCATGAAATCAAACCTTATTCCTTCAGCATAATAAACTAATATCCTTCAGCATGATCAAACTGTATATCCTTCAGCATGATAAATGTATATCTTCAGCATGATAACTGTATATCTTCCAGCATGATCAAACTATATTCTTCGCATAATACATATATCTTCCAGCATGAAACTGTATATCGTCCGATGATAAAACTGTTATCTTCCAGCATCGATAAACTATATATTTCAGCATATCAACTATATATCCTTCAATGATCAAACTGCGGGCAGGTCGACGCGGCGCACCAGATGATAAAATGTTATATTTCAGCATGATAAATGTATATCCTCAGTGATCAATGTAATATCATTTCCAGCATGATCAACTTGTATATCTTCCAGCATGATCAATGTATATCTTCCAGCATAATCAAACATATATCATCCGGCATGAATGAAATCTATTATATTCTTTCTTAGCATATCAAACTATATATCCTTCAGAATGTCAACTGTATATCTTCCAGATGATAAAGTTATCCTTCCAGCCAGATCAAAGCTGTTATCCAGCATGATCAACTGTAATATCCTTCCAGCATGATCAAATCATAATATTCTTCGGCAATATAAACATAATATCCTTCCAGCATGATAAACTGATTCTTCAGCATGTCAAACTGTATATCTTCAGCCTGATCAACTGTTATTCCTTCATCAATGATCAACTGTATATCCTCAGCTGATCAAACTAATATATTTTCGGAATATCAGCTATCTATCTTTCAGTGATCAAAATGTATACTTAAGCATGATCAATGGTATTTATCTGCAGCATGATCAAACTATCAACTCCAGCATGATAAACTATATATCCTTCCAGCATGTTGACCTCTGTATAAATCAATTACTTAGCATCTGTTCATCATCTGGAAGGATTGGTTGGGGACAGGATTGGAGAGTTTAGAAAGTCAGGTAATCTCAATTGTCTCTGTTTGAGAGTGGTGGTAGAGTAGAATAGATGTTCTGTAAGGTCACTGAACAGCAGATTTCTCGAAGTGGATCTCCATTCTACATTTTTGCGTGTGTGTGTGTCTGTGTGTGTGGTTGTGTGTGTGCATGTGTGTGTGCGTGTTGGTGTGTGTGTTGTTGCGTGGTGTTTTGTGTGGGTGTGAATGTGTGTTGTGGTGTGTTTATGGTGTTGTGTGTGTGTGTGTGTGTGTGTGTGTGTTGTGTGTGTGGTGTGTGTGTGTGTGTGTGTGGGTGTGTGTGTGTGTGTTGTGTGTGTGTGTGTGATTGTGTGTTGTGTGTGTGTGGTGTGTGTGTGGTTTGCGTGTGTGTGTGGTGTGTGTGTGTATGTGTGAATGGTGGTTTGTACAATCTACCAGCACAGCATACCTCCATGTTGTACTCTAAAGATTATACTGAAACAACATTCATACTCTGGATGCAGTGCTGCCTTTCAAAGAAACTGCGATTAATTTTTCCCTGTTGAGTGGTTATCCTAGCAGGTCCCCTGTCTTCTGTGTCTACATCGTTATTAAAATGTTTCGTAGGCATAATCGACTTATGTAGACTTCTATGGATCCTACACATTTTGATTTGTTAGGTGACAGTTGATTGTTGTTCTCTTCTCCGGAAGGAGATAATATCTATTTAAAAAATAAGCATTGATAGAATTCAACAGAGATAAATACTATTTCCTTCTATGCAGTTATGTCAAATCTCAAATTAAAACCCGAATGGTGTTCGCAGAGGTGTCAGATGATGTATCAATGTATAAAATGACTTTGTTGGATATTGCTTGCTAAACAACTTAATAAAAAAAAAAGAGAAGATTATTTAGAGTCTGACTAGCTGATGAATTGATAGTCACCTACTTCTAATACTAATGCAGGATCCTAAAGGTCTGTGAGTATAGATTCAACTCCAGGAGAGTGGTGAGATTTAGCATTCTGTGTACAAATGGTACCCTATTCCTAATAAGTTCCTATGGGCTCATGGTAAAGAGTAAGTCACTAACACGATAGTAGGGTCCCCTTGGGACGCCGGCATAGGTTCTGCTCGCTGGAGGCAAGAGGGGTACACTATATATATGCTAATGGTTTGTTTATTCGATAGGAGATATAGAAGACCGGAAGACGGGAAAGTGGGTTGGAAATGATTCATACCCACACAGCTGTTTCGCAGGTTTCCTACCTACATGTATTTTGTGTTTACATTATAACCGTTGTCACTGGATAACCCCTTATCTGGCGTATTGCTATATGGAATGTCTTGTAAAATTAATTAATATTACTAATAAACAATAATTACTTGTATTATTGGCTATTTCCTGCTCTCCATTTTTATTTTATTCTCCCCAATAATCGGTAATTAAGCAAATTGAAAAGTAAATAAAACAGTAACATCTTTAATCTAGGGTTAAATATAATATATTACTCTAGGTTCAGGTAATATATATAACATATGGTTATGAGTAAAATATATTTCATCTAGGTTTACGTACATATAATATCTAGGTTAATGTAATATATATTAATCTAGGTTCATAGTAACATATTTAATCTAGGGTCAGTAAAATATTATTAGTTTAAAGTAAATATATTAATTAGGTTACAGTACATACATCATCCTCGGGTTTTTAGTAATATATATTAATCTAGGTTACAGTATATATATTAATTTAGGTTACAGAATATATTAATCTAGGTGCAGTAACATATATTCTTAGGTTCAGTACAATATTAATGTCGGTTAACAGTAACATAATATCTAGGCAGTAACTTACTTAATTAGGTCACAGTAAACATAATTATTAGGTAGTACATTTAATCTAGGTTAACTAGTATATAACAACTAGGTTACGGTAATATATATAAGAAAAAACGTATTTTCCATTTTCCAGGGAGTGGTGTGTGAGTGTGAGTGTGGAGTGTGAGTGTGTGAGTGAGTGAGTGTGTGAGTGTGTGCAGTGTGTGAGTGTGTTGAGTGCTGTGAGTGTGGGTGTGTGCGTGTGAGAGTGTGAGAGTGTGAGAGTGTGGGGTGTGAGTGTGAGTGTGAGTGTGTGTTTTAATTAGTTGTTTTCACATATTGATATTTTAGAAACAAAACTCACTCCTCATATTAGTTATCCGCGAATGGGTGTGCTATTCAGATATTTATGCTGGTTGCCATAACTAATAAATTCACAGTTGATTCTTCAAACAAGCGGCTACCTATTGCAGATCGTCTTCAGCTGGTGAGGTCTACAATTTTGTTTCTGGGTCTTTGACAGGCCTTTGGGTCCTTGATAGTGGAGTTTGGAGGTGTGACTTTTCTGAGGTTTGTGGAGGTGTTCTTTACTACTGATACAGTTCAAACCAGTGCCATTAATACGGTAAGGTGGGGAAGAGGACTTAACGACAAGAAGTTACAGGTCTGTGAGAGCCAGAAATCTTGCTTGTTTGTAGGTGACCAAATACTTATTTTCCACCATAATTTGCAAATAAATTCATTAAAAATCCTACAATGTGATTTTCTGGAATTCTTTTTCTCATTTTGTCTGTCATAGTTGAAGTGTACCTATGATGAAAATTACAGGCCTCTCTCATCTTTTTAAGTGGGGGAACTTGCACAATTGGTGGCTGACTAAATATTTTTTGCCCCACTGTATCTAGTCCCCACATTTGAAGATGTTTTAAGTATTTGGACAAATTCACTTATTGTATTACATTGTAAAAGGTTTAGTACTTGGTTCCATATTTCTAGCATGCAATGACTATATCAAGCTTGTGACTCTACAAACTTGTTGGATACATTTGCGGTTTGTTTTGGTTGTGTTTCAGATTATGCTGTGCCCAATAGAAATGAATGGAGTCACTTTTATTGTAAATAGAAATAGAATATGTTAAATGTGGATGCTACTATGATTACAGATAAACATGAATGAATTGTGTATAATGATGAGTGAGAAAGTTACAGATGCACAAAAGCATGCCTCCAAAACATGTCCTCTCACCATTACCAATAACAGGGGAGGTTAGCATTTTTGGGGGGTATAATATTTATAATGAACTTCACAAGGTGGGAAAAGGCATGCAGTGATTGATGCTCCTTTCCAATAATTATCGAGAGTCTTATTCTGGAGACATGATGATCGATGCTTGGCTGCCTTTTAATAAATTAAATAAATCTCTCTCTTTTGTCCATAATAATGTCATCATGTAGGCTGTCCTACCCGCAGTGTATCTGCCAGCTGTTGGCTAGAGAGCACGTGCCAAAACCAGAGTGGGCACGTTCTCAATGTACAGCCTTTTAAATGTCAATTTGATGGAAACACATCTCTGGTGGGAAAATGTACATACTGTTTTTACGCGGATTTCAGAATATTCACATGAAAATCTGTCGCCAGTTGGACGGAAACCTAGCTAGTAACTGCAGAGATCCTCAATGTCTTATTTCATCTCTCTAAGTTGTTAATGCTTTCTCAAACAGACAGAGTTGATTCTTCAATTTCAGAGAGAGAGAGAGAGAGAGAGAGAGAGAGATGTATGGGTAAACCACTTCTCCAATCTTTTTTGGCTCTATAACAAAGAATAAAGAGCAAAAACATATACATGATCAAATACAAATCCTAGAATCAACTATTAAAGACTACCAGAACCCACTGGATTCTCCAATTACCTTGAATGAGTTACAGGACAAAATAAAAACCCTCCAACCCAAAAAGGCCTGTGGTGTTGATGATGGTTGATCCTTATGAAATGAGATCCAAATTAA
>NC_036875.1:29615690-29620211 GCF_002910315.2 Salvelinus sp. IW2-2015 | reverse complement strand
GAGGATGGGAGGAGGATGGGATCTTATGCTCTAGATGCAATCAGATCGTGGCGAGGTAATTATCGCTGGCACCGTCTCGCCACTTCCCTCGTGGAGGAGAGAAAGCGCGCGAGGGATAGATTGAGAGCTTTGATCCTGCGGTTTCGAGAGAGGAGCTGATCGCGGATTGAGAAAAGAGACAGTGGACGGTCCATCTCTCTCTCTCTCTTCTCTGACTGTTTCTGTGCGTAACTGACTCGCATGTCTCTCTCTCTCTGCTCTGACTGCAGTAGCACCGCGCACGCGAGACTTGCTTCTCTCCCGTCTGGTCCGTCTACCATACCCCCTCTCCATCTGCGATCTCACGTTAGGTGTGCCTCTGGATTGCCTGTGCGGCTGGTCCTACCTACGTGGAGGTTCTGCCCGCTCTGATTTCTTCTCTCTCTCTCTCTCTCGCGGACCTTCTGAAGCTGATCATTCTCTCTCTCTCTTCTTCTCTCTGCTCTTCTCTCTCTCTTTCTTCCTCTTCTCTTCTCTTCTCCTTCGCGCCTACGTCATCCGGGGGCGGGGGAGAGAGGAGAGAGAGGCAGAGATGAGACGGGAGGAGGAGAAGAGGAGAGAGAGAGAGAGGAGAGGAATGGAGGTCAGTGTAGAAAGTAGAGAGATGAGAGGAGAGGGATGTCAGTTAGGAAAGTCAGACGAGAGAATGATAGAGAGAGTAGAGATAGGTTAGAGATAAGAAGAGAGAGAGAGAAAGAGAGGAGAGAGAGAGAGAGAGAGAGAGAGAGAGAGAGAGAGAGAGAGAGGAGAGGAGAGAGGAGAGAGAGAGAGAGAAGACATGGAGTCAGTTAGAAAGTAAGAGAAAGATAGTTATAGATATTGAAATAATCCTGACTCCAGTATTTCTCATGTCTGTTTCATCATCTAATCTGGGTCCTGGGAGGGAGGAAGGAGGCTAAGAGTCCTGCTGGTACAGTAAATTAAATGAAACACCACTATTCTGCCTTGCCTTGAATACCCCCCCTTGTGTTATGTATACATCTTCTATTGAGGTCCTTGGAGTATCTAGCTGTGTGGTAACACACACAGCTAGATCTCATCTGCCTCCACCGCTCTTTCTACTACTAGCTCAATAAAGCTGCCAAGTAGGGAAAAAATACAAAACTAAAAGTTGTTGACAGCTTTGAGAGCTTGTTATTAAAAGGAGAGGTTAATAACGTGACATGAAGGTTGAGAGATAAGAGTTGTTACATTTTCTGTTCTGATGGTTTGACCCTCCTGTGGTGTATTATGGGAGCGTTATGCACACCCACTGAGTAATAAAGAACTGGAGACCAAGATGTCCGACCGTTGTTTTTAACGTAATCTACTCACGTTCGCATACGCCGATTCATGGACCATCTATATCCGGGTTTACACAGCCCAATTTCACATGTGCACTAGCACTCAGTCCAAAAACATAGCTGGTTGGTGAGTGACGAAAAAAAATATGTGGAATTTTTGTGCATAAAGATGATGACTAAAGTGTCTTATTAGGAATTTTTTTATCTGATTTCTCTATGTGGCCATCAACGGAAATTGTGTTTCTGGGCCAGGCATCAGTGAAACTGCAGTACCGACGCAAGATTGTAGGAGCAGTCGAAACCGTGCCTCTAGAGCGGAACCCTGGATCCTTGGGCACACCTCACCACCTAACTATCATTCCCTCCTCCTCTCTCTCTCCACCACTCACTCCTCTCTCCATCATTCCCTACTCCTCTCTCCACCACTCACTCCTCTCTCCATCATTCCCTCCTCCTCTCTCTCTCTCCACACCCCACCTTATCAAGATGGGGTTTACCCACTATCATGTCCTCTCCACCCACCTTATCAAGAGGGTTACCCAACACCATGTCCTCTCCACCCACCTTATCAAGGCTGGTTACCAACACCATGTCCTCTCCACCACCTTATCAAGGATGGGTTACCACACATCATGTCCTCTCCACCCACCTTATCAAGGCTGGGTTACCCAACACCATGTCCTCTCCACCCACCTTATCAAGGCTGGGTACCCAACACCATGTCCTCTCCACCCACCTTATCAAGGCTGGGATTACCCAACATCATGTCCTCTCCACCCACCATTATCAAGGCTGGGTTACCCAACATCAGTGTACCAATCTCCACCCCACATTATGAGGCTGGGTTCACCCAACATCCATGTCCCTCTCACCCACCTTATCAAGCTGGGTTACCCAACATTTCATGTCCTCTCCACTCAATTATCAAAGGCTGGGTTACCCAACACCATGGCGCTCTCCACCCACCTATCAATGATGGGTTAACCCAACATCTATTCCTCTCCACCCACCTTATCAAGGCCTGGGTTATTACCCAACACACATAGTCCTCCTCCACCCCACATTATCAAGGCTGGTTACCCAACACCATGTCCTTTCCACCCACATTATCAAGCTGGGAATTCACCCAAACATCAGGCCTCTTCCACCCACATTATGAAGGCTGGATTACCACACATCATGTCCTCTCCACCCCACATTCATGTAAGGCTGATTACCCAACATTCACCGTCTCTCCACCCATTATTAATTCATGGCTGGTTACCCCAACATCAAGTCCCTCTCCACCCACCTTATCAAGCTGGGTTACCCAACACCATGTCCCTCCACCCACCTTGATCAAGGCTGGGTTACCCAACACCATGGTCCCTTCCACCCACATTATGAAGGCTGGTTACCCAAACATCCCATGTCCTCTCCCACCCACCTTATGAAGCTGGATTACCCAAACATCATGTCCTCTCCACCCACATTATGAAGGGCCTGGGTTACCCAACATCATGTCCTCCTCCACCCACATTATGAAGCGGATTACCCAACATCATGTCCTCTCCAACCCACCTTATCAAGGCTGGATTACCCAACAGGCAATGTCCTCTCCACCCACATTATGAAGCGGCTGATTACCCAACATCATGTCCTCTCCAACCCACACTATGAAGCTGGTTACCCAACACCATTCCTCTCCACCCACATATGAAGGCTGGATTACCCAACATCATGTCCTCGCTCCACCCCACATTATGAAGGCTGGACTTACCCAACACCAATGTCCTCTCCCACCCACATTTATGACAGGCTGGATTACCCCAACATCAAGTTCCTCTCCACCCACATTATCAAGGTATGGATTACCCAACATCAGCCCTCCACCCACATTATGAAGCTGGATTACCCAACACCAGTGTCTCCTCCACCCACCTTATCAAGGCTGGGTTACCCAACCCCATTGTCCTCTCCACCCACCTTATCCAAGGCTGGGTTACCCAACACCATGTCCTCTCCACCCACATTATCAAAGGCTGGATTACCCAAACACCATGTCCTCTCCACCCACCTTATCAAGGAATGGTTTACCCAAACACCATGTCCTCTCCACCCCACCTTATCAAGGATGGGTTACCCAACACCATGTCCCTCTCCACCCACATTATCAAGGGGCATTACCTAACACCATGTCCTTCTCCACCCACCATTATGAAGGCTGGATTACCCAACACACCATGGCCTCTCCACCCACATTTATCGAAGGCTGCGGTTACCCAACATCAGCCCTCTCCACCCACATTATCAAGGCTGGTTACCCACACTCACTGTCCTTCTCCACCCCAACTTATCAAGGCTGGGTTACCCAACACCACCATCCCTCTCCACCCACCTTATCAAGCTGGGTACCCAACATCATGTCCTTCCACCCACCTTATCAAGGCTGGTTACCCAACACCATGTCCTCTCCACCACATTATCAAGCGCTGGGTTACCCAACACCATGTCCTTTCCCACCCCACATTATTCAAGGCGGATTACCCAACATCAGCCTCTGCACCCACATTATGAAGCTGGCATTACCCAACATCAGGCCTCTCCACCCACATTATCATGGCTGGGTTTACCCAACATCATGTCCTCTCCACCCACCGTAATCAAGGCTGGCGTTCACCCACACCATGTCCTCTCCACCCACCTTATCAAGGCTGGTTACCCAATCCACCATGTCCTCTGCACCCACATTATGAAGCTGGCATTACCCAACCATCATGTTCCTCTCCAACCCACCATTATGCAAGGCTGCGGTTAACCCAACATCATGTCCTCTCCACCCACTTTATGAAGGCTGGATTACCCAACATCATGTCCTCTCCACCCACATTATGAAGCTGGGATACCCAACATCATGTCCTCTCCACCCCACATTGATGAAGGCTGGATTACCCAACATCAATGTCCTCTCACACCCACATTATCGAAGGGCTGGATTACCCAACATCAGCCTCTCCACCCACATTTAATGAAGGCTGGATTACCCAAACACCATGTTCCTCTCCACCACCTTATCAAGAATGCGGTTACCCAACCACCATGTCCTCTCCACCCACATTATCAAGCTGGATTACCCAACCCAATGTCCTCTCCACCCACATTATGAAAGCTGCGATTACCCAACCACCATGGCCCTCTCCACCCACATTATGAAGGCTGA
>NC_036875.1:29601526-29615665 GCF_002910315.2 Salvelinus sp. IW2-2015 | reverse complement strand
TCCATGCGTATCCTCCTATCTCGTCATCGCTCTCCATCCAGATATACCCAGCCTCAAATCCAATCTGATCTCAATCATTATCACCTCCTCTCTATACGGTCTGATGATCCTCTCTCCTCTCGACTCAATAATTCCGCTCCTCTCATATCTCTCATCAATGATCTCTCCGTTCTCAAACTCCTTCATTCGCACTAATCTCTATCCTCCATCACTGCATCTCCTGGAACACTCTTCTCTTCCATTAATTTGCTTCCTACCATCTCTCTCTTCTTACCTCATCCTCTCACTGTCTCTCCATGATCTCCTCTCTCTCTCTCTCCATCATTCCTCTCCTTCTCTCTCCATACGAATTCTCACCTCCATCTACTAGTCACCACTCAAATACATGCTCGTCATTCGTACCCTCATCAAATCCATCATTCCTCCCACGCGCTCTCTCTCTCTCCATCAATTCCCCTCGGACTCTCTCTCTCTCATCATTCCTCTCCTCTCTTCTACATCATATCTCGTGTGCGTTAACAGAGGACTTCTGTCCCACTACTTCCCAAGGCTCGTAACCCTCTCTTCTCCCTCGTCCCATCGATTCCTCCTCTCTCTCTACCAATCCATTCACTACCTCATCTCTCTCATCTCGCCGTCATACCATACTCTCTCACTACATATCCCTACTTCGACCCGTCCTGCTCATAACATCTCCACATCAGTAGCCACATCTCTATTCACTACTCGTGTGCATCCCTCCTTCTCTTCAAATCACACGTTCTCCACATACATTTTGTCATCATCATCCTGATTTTCTCTCGTCATCTACGACCAATACATTAGCCATACATCCCTGACCCTTACTCTCCATCATCGCGTCCTCTCCTCTCTCTCTCATCGATTCCCTAGCTCTCGTCACACTCCACTCTCCACATCTCCATCCCACAGACCTCCTCTACTCCTACATCGTCGCTCCCCGTGTCTCCGGCTAAATCGACATCTCTCATATCTCTACTCTACACCCGTCGACTCACACACACCACTACACACTCACTCTCTTTCTGCACTTCCTTACCTTCCAATACTATACAGTAACGCACTCCTCGTCTACCCCATCAAAGCTGCCTACGGTCCTCTCTCTTCGCCAGATCACAATTCCATCTATCTACTACTATACACTGCTACTCTCTAACCATGCGTTCTCTAGCTCCACTCATCTTCTCATATCCATTCCTGCACATGCTTCTCCTCTCAATTCAGTTCGCTCCCTCTCCTCTCATCCTCTCCCCATCCTCCTCACTCTAAAATCGACCATAGAATTCCTCTAACTCCTCTCCTCCTCCTCATTCCTCTCCTCTCTCTCTCTCTTCTCTCATCTCTCTTCATCATTCGCTCCTCGTCCTCTTACACCAATACTAACATCACCAAATCTCAATTCTGCTCACATACTCCATTCCTCCTTGCATACGCTCTCTGATCCAACATCCCTTTCCATACTCTATTCCACTCCATTCCACCTCTTACGTACTCTCTCACTCCTCTCTCCTCCATCAACTATCCCGCACCTGTCTCTCTCATCGTTCTTCTCTCCTCATACTACCTCGCACTGATCTCCGCCCTTCACTCTTTCCAACTCGCAGACTTTCATGTACGGAGCCGGTAGTGGAATTGATATTTCGCCCCATGACAGCGCATAACCCAACAACCGCTCGTGCTCATCCACCCCGTATCAGAGGCGCTCCGGCTTACCCACAGCAACCCCCTAGTCTCGCAACCCGAACACACTGTACAAGCGAGACCACTATGTGGGCTTAGAAACCCAAGATCATTGTAAACTCTTCCACCGATCAACTGTCATAACACACAGACAGGATAGATGTTAGCCCAAAACCATATTCTCATTGCTACACCTTGAAACATAGCAAGGTCGATGGGTACCCGAAGCTATGTCCTCTCCACCGAGCCATATACCAGAGGGCGATCGACCCAAGACAACACAATGTCACCTCATCCCAACACCAACAAACGTCATCAAACAAGCACAAGGTCCGGATTAAACAAACGCACAAATGTACCATTCTGCCAACCCCACCGGTTCAACAACAACGGAACTGGAGTTACACCAGAACTCTATATATCCTCATCCAAACGACCCTTATCAAGAGTGGAGTCCCCGCAAAACCAGTCGCTAGTCGCAGCCAACCATACCTTATCACGAAGGCTGCCAGCATTAACACGAACAGAATGTGGACAACACCTCACACCAAGTTAGTCAAAGCTCGAGCTTAAGCGCACACCTCGATATCCGTCATCCCAAGCCACACCATATCCCGAAGCCGCAGCCGAAAGGGATATAAACACCAGACAACATAGCGCACTCCTACACAGCCCACAACTTATAGAAAGCGCCTGCGCCCCTAGCCAACATCTTGTCCCTCTACCCGAGGGACGAACCATGATCCAAGCAACAGCCTCAACGGGAAGCCCCCAGAAATCGATGCGCTCGCACTCACCATTATACAAAGGGCTGTCACAACATTGACCCACAACGCCAACATGCACCTCTGCCACCAACCCCTTATCAGCTGGATTACACCGGAAAACCATCACATTATCTACCAGCGCCCAACATGTAGTCAACGGACGTCTCGCGTTACCAACATGAGATATCCTCCTCCACCCCAGATCTCAACATCTCACAGACCTGGATTAAGAGCAGCCCAACAAACAACATAGATACACTTTTCAACCACCCAACTATCAAGGCTGAAGAAATCTCGCATCCACGATCAGCCTCTCCAGCCACATCTAATGAAGGCACTCCCTCTCCTGGCCCGAAACCCATATACTCGTCATCTCCCAGCATTTGAAGGCGATTAGCACACTAAAAGGGTGCTCTCCACCACGCATATATACTCAAGCTGAGAGTTAAACCTCACCATCAGTGCGCTACGTCAACACTATACACACGAGCTGAGGCGATTATAACCCAAACACTAATAGTCCTCTCCAGACATCACTTATATCACAACAAAAGCAGAGAGCTGAGGAATAAACCCGAAACACACACGTCTTTTCCACCACAATGAATGAAGAGTGGTGCTACGCCAAAATATCAAATCACTCTTCACACACTTTGATGAAAAGCTGGATTAACCAACGGCATTGTCCTCTCCAAATACAACCAATTGGATGAGCCAAGGGATAGGTTACACATCATGTCTCTCCACACATTCTTCGAAACGCTGACAACCCTTACACACAAGCCATCATGTCGTAATACACACAAAAACCTCTATAACAAGAAGCTGAGAAAGAAATATAAGCACAAAACAAGCAATGTCCATCTAACAACCCAACTCTGTAGAAAAGCTGTACCAATAATATCCATCTCACCACGAAATACATGAAGCTGGGACCTCTTACAACAGACGCGATCGTCCGCTTCACCCACATATGAAGGCTGATTACCCAATATGTCTCTAACCCCAGACAACCTCGTTATCGCAAAAGCTGCCTACGCGAACA
This sequence comes from Salvelinus sp. IW2-2015, assembly GCF_002910315.2. Taxonomy (NCBI): domain Eukaryota; kingdom Metazoa; phylum Chordata; class Actinopteri; order Salmoniformes; family Salmonidae; genus Salvelinus; species Salvelinus sp. IW2-2015. The sequence goes on along the minus strand of NC_036875.1, from coordinate 29,612,155 downwards.
CCACACTCTCGGTCTCGGCACCCATTTATGACCTGGATTACGCAAACAATCTAAATAAAATACACCACTAAGGATCTCAAAGGAGGCGAATTGCGGGACAAGAAATACGACCAGACACCTCACGGCCTCTCCACCAGTTATAGAAGGCCTGGATAATTAACACAGCCCACTGTCTCTCACCGGACCACTGATCAAGGCTGGAGGTTACCCCACACCATTGTCCTCTCCACCACTTATCAATGTGGTCTTACCACACATTCATGTCCTCTCCACCCACCTTATTCAGGCGGTTACCCAACACCATGTCCTCTCACCCACCTTATCAAGGTGGGTTACCCAACACCATTTCTCTCCACCACCTTATCAAGGATGGTTACCACAACCATGTCCTCTCCAGCCGAACAGATCTTAAGTACCAAAAGTGGCATTAAGAGGAACCCTCAGCCAGACCCCGCATAGCTCCTCGAGTATCACTCACCGTATCGAACCGTGAGAATACCACACGGTTAGAGACTGTCACCCCCCAAGCCATTACTGCAAGACTGGTTAGACCCAGACATCAGGCTATCCAACCACACAATTATCAAAAGCTGGAGCATTAGCAGACCACACTCTCACCAGTTCAATATCAAGAACTAGCGATCATCAAAACGCTGGCTCCGCATACCCCAAAGAAGGCAATGGACCATCTCCACCACCTTATCACAGACGTGAAAGAGTTAAGCCAACCATCAAATATCACTCATCCAAGCCACCGTTGCTATCACACGCTCCGCCGGCGTCTAGCAACGCGCATGTTCCTACTCAACCACCACTTTAATCAAGGTGAGCTTACCAAACCATTAATATACCTATGTTTTCCCGCGCACCCACACATTTCAAAGGCTGGATACCCACCAATCAAGAGCTCTCCAACAGGATGAGGCTGGATGACGATCCTCCCCAATCAAGGACTCATCACCACGCGGATCGTGATCATCGGGTGAACAAAATTACCACACAACTCCACTCATAATCATCCAAACCCACAATTGCAATCAAAACCGACATTAACCCAGCGACAACCACATTAGCTTCTCTCACAACCCAAGCTTTATGGTAAGGCTGCAGCATCTAACCAACACCAACACCATGGTCCTCTCCCACAAATTAATGAGGCTAGCAATTAAAACCACCCAGACATATTCCCTCCACCACATATGAAGGCTGGGTTACCAAACATAAATGGATTCTCTCCACACACCTTTAGCATGCGAACAATAAAAGCCAAACTCAAATGTCCGCTCCATCGAAGCACACATCACAAAGCCAACCACTGCACCGAGAAACCACCGACCCTCCACCAACACACTACCCACATATCTCTACGGACGTGGGGTACCCATCATGATCCCTCTCCACCAGGAACATATATAGAACAAAAGATGGAACAAAGTAACCCAACATCATATGTCCATCACTCCCCACCCACGATGACATCAAGGCTGGATTACGCCCACATCAGGCCGTCGTCCAACACCCCACTTTAGAGGACCCATGGATTAATGTGACACAGGGAGCACCATGTCCGTGTCCACCACCTTATCAACACGTGGGGGTTTATGCCACACCCATGTCCTCTCCAGCACAACACATTATCGAATGGCTGTTGAGCATAACATCGCCCCACGAGGACCTTCCCTGCGCTCGCCAACACACATTAGAACACTGCATTCCACCAAACAAAACCATACTAGACCTGTATCACCCCCGACATATAGAAAGACCAACCCTAGAGCTTAGACCCACCAACTCACGCCTCGTGCCCCACACAGTTTAGTCAAGCCATAGCGCGCAGCACCCTACATCTCCTCCTCACTTCTGGACTCTGGAGGCAACCAACCAGGCAAGACAAAGACATGCCACAACACAGCCCACAGCAACACGGTCCAGCGAAACAGCAAGGCTGGGTTACCCAACATCAGGCCTCTCCACCCACATTATCAAGGCTGGGAGCACATACTCTCTCTCACTCTGACTCTGGCACATGAACAACAAGGCGGAAACATCAATGGTTACTTATCATTGTACACTACCCTCACTGTAGTCATTCAATTAGGCTTTCAACAATGAGACCACCTTTAGGATTTGATATCAAGGAAATACAAGAAAGGTCCCTTTGAAATAGGGAATAAGTATAAAATGAAAATGTTTTTGCATTTTGGCTGAAAAGTTTACAAGAATAGCATTATCATAGTAATAGGAGAAAATAAATAGAAATCTAATCTCATCCTGTTATGAGAAAGGGAATGTGCCTTTGACCTTCAGTTGTTTTTCCAGGGCCAGTGAAATCATATCACTAGGTAGGGGGAATAAAATGATAGGATTACACTGCTCGTGTATAACACTGTTAGCTAAGGTTCATGGTCAGCACAGCTTAGAATAGAAGTTGCCCCTAGGCACTGATCAAGGATCAGATTGCCCTCCCCAAATCCTAACCTTAACCATTAGAGGGAAAAAGCAAAACGGACCTTAAATCAGTGTCTTGGGGCAACTTAATTTTACTCAGGCCATCTCACAGATAAATAAAGGTAATAATACCTATCAACATGAGGCTGGGTAGTGTAAGTGTGCAACTCTAATGGCACTTATTCCATATATAGTGGACTACTTTTGATCAGAGCCCTGTGAGCGCTGGATAAAAGCAGTGCACTATGTAGGGAATGGGGTGCCATTTGGGATACAGACAGACAGGTTGATGCAGTATCGGGCCAGTCAAGGTGTCCCTTTGAGATAAAACAGTGTAATGACACCCCAGAGAGAAGGCCTGGCCACTGAACTGGAACACTGAGGGCATTCCTGCTTTGAGTATTTGTGTATTCTCATATTATTTCTCATTATTATTATATTATTCTTTCATGGAATATACTGTATGTAGCATGTAGATTTCTTCTCTTCCATTTAGAGTTACAGAATATAAACAGTTAATTCAGTGCTATTCTAGACCTGGTTTATCTTTCCATTTCCATGGAAAATGACGGATTTCACACTTTAAATACGTCCACGGAGGACCTACTTCTTAAAACCCAATTAAAAAGTTGAATGATGTATTTAAGATGGACTAATCTTTAGTTTAATATTTTAGCATACTGTAGTTCACCAACAGAACAGAATTACCATTGCGTGAGTGAATTCAGATGCTGGTTAAAATTGCTAAGATATGACCAGGGTTTAGGCTATAAAACAGTTCAGTTCATCCACATAAATGAAGAACATAATGCTAGGCACATACTCAGTCTGTCTGGGTCTGTAAGAAAATACATATCTGTGTCCCAAAATGGCACCCTATTCCCTATGTAGTGGACTACTTTTGACCAGGTCCCTGGTTAAAAGCAGTGCACCCCATAGGGAATAGGGTACCATTTTTGGACATAGCTGTCCATTCCTGCCTCCCCACCGGCTAACAAGATATTAGACAGTCCTCTTTAGGCGTCTCTGTGATTATTACAAGGCTATGAAATGATCCAACTATTTATTATTCCAGACTAGAGGACAGACAGTGTAGTTATTAAGATGTCTAGGAGGAGGATGAACATTCATTGTATGCATCCCAAATGGCACCCTAATTCCAAGTGCGCTACTTTTGACTTGAGCTCTTTGGGCCATGGTCAAAAGTAGTGCACTATAAAGGGAATGGGTGCCGTTTGGGAAACAGCCATTGATTCAGCCATGCACCAAACATTTCAGGAAGAAAATCTAATAACAGACCAAATTCAATTTAAATGCAGATTTGAGAAGTCTCAGTCATGGCTGTATACTGTACCTCGGGGTCTGAGGTAGTTAAAACAAGTTGGATCTTTGAGCTTTTGAACTCAATTTATTTGCAAACGTAGTTTGCGTTCTCTCTGAAGAAAATCACCTGATGAGCAGGGAAAATGACATTACAGCTGAAAATAAGTTAATGTCCTTATACAGCACAGCAACACAAACAGTTGGTGATGTCCTGGACTGATGATGAATAAATAAAGGTAGATTTTGATTAGGATATTAGAGATGAGGTTTCTTACAATGAACTCATAAGATAACGAATGATGGAGAGGGAGAGAGGAGGAGGGAATGATGGAGAGGGAGAGAGGAGGAGGGAATGATGGAGAGAGAGATAACCAAACACACACTGGCTTAATCTGTCGTTAAAACAGGCATAGAAAATCCTACAGTTTGAGAGAAATGTGTGATTTTTCCTATAATGTCAACCACATATACATCCACTTGAACAGCTCTCCACTAAAGATAATCTAGTGCATTTGCATTTAGGTTCCATAGGCGCCACAGGAACAAGTGAGCCACTGACTGAATCACAACCGCAACTCTCTGCTACGGCACAGCAAGCGGTACCGGAGCACCAAGTCTAGGACCAAAAGGCTCCTTAACAGTTTCTACCCCCAAGCCATAAGACTGCTGAATAACTAAACTAATCAAATGGCCACCCGGACTATTTACATTGACCCCCCCACACTCTATTTCTTGAACTGCATGGTTAGTTAAGGGCTTGTAAGTAAGCATTTCATTGTAAGGTCTACACCTGTTGTATTTGGCGCATGTCACAAATAACATTTGATTTGATTTGAATTGACATTACAAATCAAATTTTTTAAAACATGTTATTTTTACTGCTTCCGAAAATGTTAAAAGGACGTGAACAAGAATGTTTTTCAACATGGTAAGCTAGGATATGTTATAATATGCCTCTGCTGCCACTTTTAGTAACAGTGGAGCACATAAATGATATAATTCACTACAGTCTACTCTAAATGGGTTATGCATACACATGTCAAACATTACTGACAGAAGATTATATTGAGAGTCTAGTGTACTTAAGCATCTTTGTGTAGGTTTAAGGTTGAGTGTCAGTTAAAAATACTAAAGAGGTTCCGTCATGTACTATACAGTGCTGAGTAGAGTAGGCGTATGTTACATATTGTATCTGAGTTGGAATGAGGTCTCACGCTGCCATTTGTTCATTGGATCTAGGGTTGCGTCACAAATGGCACCCTATTCCCTATGTAGTACACTACTTTTGACCAGGGCCCATAGGGCTACATAGGTACGCAGGCTATGTCTATGGACATTACAGGGAACTGAGCACATATTATACAACCAGTTGTGTTTTCATCACACTATCTGAGTGGGTGGCCAATCTGTCTCTGTCTCTCTCAATGTGTGTGTACAGTGACTCACAAGGTGTGTGACTCAATCCTGTTGCATTGGGTGTGGGAGAAAGAAGGAGGAGGATGAGGAGGAGGAGCGAGGAGGAGCAAGGAGGAGGAGGAGAAGAAGGAGGAGGATGAGGAGGAGGAGCGAGGAGGAGCAAGGAGGAGAAGGAGGAGAAGAAGGAGGAGGATGGAGGAGGAGGAGCGAGGAGGAGCAAGGAGGAGAAGGAGGAGAAGGAGGAGAAGAAGGAAGGAGGATGAGGGGAGGAGCAGGAGGAGAAGGAGGAGAAGGAGGAGAAGAAGGAGGTGGTGTAGTGCTCCGGGGTTTACAGTACATGTTTGCAAAACATCCTGGAATGGAATCAGAACCTATTTTCAACATAAAATAAATAACTATAGGAGGGCTTCCTTCCAAGGAGTCACAGAGTCTCTGTTATTATGGGCCTTCTGGGAGGGCAATGCCTGTGAGAACAGCAGCCAGAGCCTTTCATATATCCATCAGGTTTTCTGTGTACCTGTGAAGTCTACTAGTGCTAAGACACCAGGGGGTGAGCAACCACTAGCAGCCGCTGGGCTACAGATCCTTACTGGAATGTGAATGCAAGAGAACATTATGCATTGCTATGGTTTCCTGAAGAAACCATAGCAATGAGGAGGAGGAGATTCCCTGGACTACTTAGTAGAACAGCTATATGTCAGATTGCAATGTGTTGTTGTTGCAAATCACAAGAGAGACAAAGAAAGAAAAATGGCACCAACTCAATCTCTCAACTTCCCTCCGCTCTCTGTGATAAAATCTCTAATGTGTAAATTACTGAAAAAGGAATGTATGAATAATCAGATAATTGTGAGTTAATAACAGAATTAATGTGATCATGTGACTGAACTGTAATTGTTTGTGGGATTCAAGACCGGGTTAGCCCATGATCTAAAACCATCTACTTTAAACAAGACCGGGTTAGCCCACTGATCTAAAACCATCTACTTTAAACAAGACCGGGTTAGCCCACTGATCAAAACCATCTACTTTAAAACAAGACCGGTTAGCCCACTGATCTAAAACCATCTACTTTAAACAAGATCGGGTTAGCCCACTGATCTAAAACCATCTACTTTAAACAAGACCGGGTTAGCCCACTGATCTAAAACCATCTACTTTAAAACAAGACCGGGTTAGCCCACTGATCTAAAACCATCTACTTTAAACAAGATCTCAAGTCAGTAGAACAGTCTCTCTCTTTGTTATCTAATACTGCCTAGTACTTTGTAATACATTAACACTGTATGGCACCTGGTACTGCACATGACCACTACATGAGAGCCTGTACTGTACCTCAGTTCTGAGACTACTTTTACATGCACTGTATATCGTTTTACAATGAAAACTGTATATCGTTTACAATGAAACTGTATATCGTTTTACAATGAAACTGGATGTGAATGTGACTTGTCTAATCAAGGTAGGTTTTTCCTCTGAGAAAGATTGATGTTACATTAGTGGTGTTAAATTCCTTTTCAGCACACGCACCTGACTGTTTGCTGTTATCAATAAATTCATATCATATTACGTTGTTCCTTGCTGTGCAAATTATTGTTGTTTTAGCTCTATCGTTTCCATGGAGACTTAGGAAACAGAAAGAGGGTGGGACCTCTGTCACACCCCCCCCCCCCCAGACATCCCCCTCTCACGCTATATAAAACAAAAAGCTTATTTCTTATTAACACACACACACCACACCAACACACACACACACACACACACACACACACCACACACACACACACACACACACACCAACACACACACAAAACACAACAAATTCAGTTCACACACACACAACACGGCACACACACACATGGAGATTACACACGACACAGTCACACAGGCGCGAACACACAGAAACTGTAGAGCATCATCCATCCCCTAAGCTCTGAAAGCTGATTCTCTAGCCTCCCCACAGCCCAGATCTTGTTTGTAAAAGAAAGACTAATGTTTACTGAAACAGCGCCAGTGGCCCTGGCACACATATCTAGAATCCCTGGAGGTCCTATAAAAATGCTCCAGCCGTAGGCAGTCGGCACCAAATTGTATTTTACAAGATGCTATCGCAAGCCGTTGGAGGCTAGGGCTGCATCCCAAATGTCCCGTGTGGCTCAGTTGGCAGAGCATGGTGCTTGCAACGCCAGGGTTGTGGGTTCAATTCCCATGGGGGACCAGTATGAAAAAAAGGACACTACATGGCCAAAAGTAAGTGTACACCCCTTCAAATTAGTGTATTCGTCTATTTCAGCCACACCCGTTGCTGACAGGTATAAAATCAAGCACACAGTCATGCAATCTCCATAGACAAACATTGGCAGTAGAATAGCCTTACTGAAGAGCTCAGTGACTCAGCACCGTCATAGGATGCCACCTTTCCAATACATCAGTTCGTCGAATTTCTGCCCTGCTAGAGCTGCCCTGGTCAACTGTAAGTGCTGTTATTGTGAAGTGGAAATGTCTAGGAGCAACAACAGCTCAGCCACGAAGTGGTAGGCCACACAAGCTCACAGAACGGGAGTGCTTTAAGTGCGTAAAATTGTCTGTCCTCGGTTGCAACACTACTGTGTTCCAAACTGCTTCTGGAAGCAATGTCAGCACAATAACTGTTCACCGGGAGCTTCATGAAATGGGTTTCCATGACTGAGAAGCCGCACACAAACCTAAGATTGCAATGCCAAGCGTCAGCTGGAGTGGTGTTAAGTTCGCCGCCATTGGACTCTGGAGCAGTGGAAACGCGTTCTCTGGAGTGATAAACGACGCTTCACCATCTGGAAGTCTGACGGACCAACCTGGGTTTGGCAGATACCAGGAGAACACTACCTGCCTGAATGCATAGTGCCAACTGTAAAGTTTGGTGGAGGAGCAATAATGGTCTGGGGCTGTTTTTCATGGTTGGGGGCTTGGCCCCTTAGTTCCAGTGAAGGGAAATCTTAACGCAACAGCATAAAATGACATTCCAGACAATTCTGTGGCAACAGTTTGGGGAAGGCCCTTCCTGTTTCAGCATGACAATGCCCTTGTGCACAAAACGAGGTCCATACAGAAATGATTTGTCGAGATCGGTGTGGAAGAACTTGACTAGCTTGCACAGAGCCCTGACCTCAACCCCATCGAACATCTTTGGGATGAATTGGAACGCCAACTATTAGCCAGACCTAAACGCCCAACATCAGTGCCCGACCTCACTAATGCTCTTGTGGCTGAATGGAATCAAGTCCCCACAGCAATGTTCCAACATGTAGTGGAAAGCCTTCCCAGAAGAGGGGAAGCTGTTATAGCAACAAAGGGGGGACCAACTCCATATTAATGGCCATGATTTAGGAATGAGATGTTTGATGAGCAGGTTTATTTTACCTTTATTTAACTAGGCAAGTCAGTTAAGAGCAAATTCTTATTTTCAATGACGGCCTAGGAACAGTGGGTTAACTGCCTTGTTCAGGGGCAGAACGACAGATTTTTACCTTGTCAGCTCAGTGATTCGATCTTGCAACCTTTCAGTTACAAGTCCAACGCTCTGTCATACCCCCCCGCCTCGGTGTCCACATACTTTTGGTCATGTAGCGTATGAATAATGTATGCCCTACTACTATAAGTCGCTCTGGATAAGAGTGTCTGCTAAATTATATATGGGTAAATAGTGCACTACTTTTAACCACAGCGCTACGCACTATATAGGAAATAGGATTTGGGACGCACCCAGGCACATCATTCTCCACAGTCTCCCAGTGCGTGGGCTTTGTGCATTAAGTGGCTGTGCCTCAGCCTCCTCTAAATGTACTTACTGCTGCTATTACTTTATCAACCCTAACAGACATTATCATTCAGTCCGCTGGTGAAATTCATAGTTGATGTAATAATGTAAATCACAAAGTCTGTCTAGGGGATTGTTATCTAGCTTTCAGTGATCTCTCACATATCTGGTTCATAGCAGGTACAAATGGGTTGTGAGGTATTAGCAACGTGGTCCTGTCTGGCACAGTTAGTAGAGCATGGCACTTACAATGCCAAGTGTCCTGGGATCGAATCCCGCTGTGGCCACCATGTGAAAATGGATGAACGCATGACTGTGAGTCTCTCTGTATAAAAGTGTCTGCTAAATGGCATATAATAATAACATAGCGATGTAATAATATTGCATTTATAGAGTGCATTACAGAACGCTCAATGCGCATAATACAATACTAATATATAGTGTTGTATTTAATTCTGTGTGCATTATGCTGTCATTATTTGAAAGAGAATTACAATGTCATCCCAGCCAGCGGGAGGAGAGGAGCAGTTTATGGAGGCTACAGTATAGTTAGAGATAAGAGATAAAGACTGGGGAGGAAGAGCAAGGCAGGCAGTGACAATTCTGCTGAGCTTTGTGGGTCACCATCACTGCTGCAAACACCATTGTACTCAACACACACCAGACACACAGATCATGGCTAGCGCTTATGATGTTACTTGCATAGAAAACATTGTGCAACATACAGTATTTCTAATGTACCATCTATTCTACACAGAGCTGCTCAATTCTGATTCATGCTACCTCCCACATTACAAAAAAAAGTATGTTATAGGAGCAACTTCATTACTACATTTTTCTAATCAAGCAGACAAAGTCAAAGCTGGGGTAATGATTTCACAAAAAGACACATTCCAGAAAGTAACATTCACTGGCAGAAGTAGGCCTACATGTTTAGTCTGTCTCAAGTCTGTTCTTCCAGCCCAGTGCCAACCCAGTTTTTACTCTCGCCATATTTTCACACCTTATCTAAATCCCTGTTGATTGTTGGCAAGCAGACCAGACACAGAGCAAGAGAGACAGAGAGAGAGACATATATATCAACGAATTGGCGCGGGCACTAGAACAGTCTGCAGCACCCGGTCTCACCCTACTAGAATCCGAAGTCAAATGTCTACTGTTTGCTGATGATCTGGTGCTTCTGTCACCAACCAAGGATGGCCTACAGCAGCACCTAGATCTTCTGCACAGATTCTGTCAGACCTGGGCCCTGACAGTAAATCTCAGTAAGACCAAAATAATGGTTGTGTTCCAAAAAAGCGGCAGTCACCAGGACCACAAATTCCATCTAGACACCGTTGCCCTAGAGCACACAAAAAACTATACATACCTCGGCCTAAACATCAGCACCACAGGTAACTTCCACAAAGCTGTGAACGATCTGAGAGACAAGGCAAGCAGGGCCTTCTATGCCATCAAAAGGAACATAAATTTCAACATACCATTAGGATCTGGCTAAAAATACTTGAATCAGTCATAGAACCCATTGCCCTTTATTGGTTGTGAGGTCTGGGGTCCGCTCACCAACCAAGATTTCACAAAATGGGAACAACACCAAATTGAGACTCTGCATGCAGAATTCTGCAAAAATATCCTCCGTGTACAAC
>NC_036875.1:29597421-29599389 GCF_002910315.2 Salvelinus sp. IW2-2015 | reverse complement strand
GAGAGAGAGAAGAGAGAGAGAGGGAAGAGAAGGAGGATGAGATGAGAGAGGGAAAGGAGAGGGAGAGAGAGAGGAGAGAGGTAGAAGCAGAGAGAGAAAGAGAGAGAGGAGAGAGAGAGAGAGAGAGAGGGAGGAGAGAGATGAGACATGAGAGGGAGAGAGAGAGACGAGAGAGACAGAAGAGAGAAGAGAAGAGAGAGAAGAGAGAGAAGGCAGAGAGAGAGAGAGAGAGGACGAGAGAGAGAGGAGAGAGAGAGAGGAAAAGAGAGAGAGAGAATGAAGAGTGAGAGAGAGAGAGAGAGAGAGAGAGAGAGAGAGAGAAGGCGAGAGAGAGAAGGTGAGAGAGCGAGAGAGAGGGCGTGATTGGCTCTGTCTGGGGGTATCTTCAGACGGGGCAACAGTGTCCCCAGACCCCCCCTGTTTCAGTCTCCAGTATCTATGCTGCATTAGTCTATGTGCCGGAGGGCTAGGGTCAGTCTGTCTTATCTGGTGTAATTATCCTGTATTATCTGGTGTCCTGTCCCTCTAATTCTCCCATCTCTCTCTCACACTCTCCCCTCCCGGAGGACCTGAGCCCTAGGACCATGCCTCAGGACTACCTGGCCTGACGACTCCTGGCTGTCCCTGTCCCCAGTCCACCTGGTTATGCTGCTCAAATCAAATCAAATTTGATTGGTCACATACACATGGCTAGCAGATGTTAATGCGAGTGTAGCGAAATGCTTGCTGAAATGCTTGCTGATCCAGTTTCTGCTGTTCTGCCTGCAGCTATGGAACCTTGACCTGTTCACCGGACCTGCTGTTTTCAACCCTCTTTCTTCAACTCCCTCTCTCTCTCTCCCTCTTTACCGTACCTGCTGTCTCGACCTCTGAATGCTCGGCTATGAAAAGCCAACTGACATTTAATCCTGAGGTGCTGACCTGTTGCACCCTCTACAACCACTGTGATTATTATTTGACCCTGCTGGTCATCTATGAACGTTTGAACATCTTGAAGAACGATCTGGCTTTAATGGCCATGTACTCTTATAATCTCCACCCACCATAGCCAGAAGATGACTGGCCACCCCTCAGAGCCTGGTTCTTCTCTAGGTTTCTTCGTAGGTTCCTGCCTTTTTAGGGAGTTCTTCCGAGCCACTATGCTTCTACATCTGCATTGCTTGCTCTGTGGTGTTTTAGTCTGGTTTTCTGTATAAGCACTTCGTGACATCTGCTGATGTAAAATGGGCTTTATAAATAAATGTGATTGAATTTGATTGAGAGAGAGAGAGAGAGAAAGAAAGAAAGAGCGAAAGAGAGGGAGGGAGAAAGAGAGAGAGAAGGGTCAGATACCTATTTCACACAAAATGTAGTATGTTACCTGTAAAATATTTATATGATCCCCTATGAAACAGTCACGTTGCGTAGCCGGCACAAGAAAAATAAAAAACAACTACCCTGTGATTGCGACAGTTTGTCACGTTCTGACCATAGTTCTTTTGGTTTTTCTTTGTTTTAGTATGGTCAGGGCGTGAGTTGGGGTGGGCAGTCTATGTTTTCTGTTTCTATGTGGGGTTTCTTGTTTGGCCTGAGGTTTTCGTCAGTTTATTGTTTTTGTTCATTCTTGAAAAGTATTCTAATAAATATGGATACGTACCACACTGCGCATTGGTCCTCCGATCCTTCAAACTTCTCCTCCTCAGACGAGGAGGAAGACGACAGCCGTTACACAGTTGTCATGGCAACCTGACAGCGACAGTGTTGATTAAGTTCTAAATTCCTCTGACACTGCTTTTATGTTTGTTTTTTGGTACAAAAAATGTAGCGGGTAGCTATGCTAAGAGGAGTCTTGCTGAGTCTTGATGTTGCTCTTACTGTTTAATTAAGTAAGTTAAAGCCCTAAGAATGGAGGTTGATCAGCCTCCAATGGTGTTTTCCACAGAGAGAGAGAGAGAGAGAGAGAGAGAGAGAGAGAGAGAGAGAGAGAGA
>NC_036875.1:29567454-29592295 GCF_002910315.2 Salvelinus sp. IW2-2015 | reverse complement strand
GACAGAGAGAGAGAGACAGAGACACACAGAGAGAGAGAGAGAGAGATAATGACAGAGAGAGAGAGAGATAATGACAGAGAGAGAGAGATAGCTCCCTGCAGGCCACAGGCAGACAGACAGACAGCCAGCCTCAGAGCAGAGCACTTCACAGCTGAGCTGAAGGAAACAGGTCTCAGGAGAAGCCTGATGGAACGTTAAGCCAGCTTCTAATTTACTCTCTAAATGTGCTTTTCCCACAAGTTCATCCTCTATTTCAGATAGGCTGCATAATGATCGTTTCATTATAGAAGTTAAAACTCCTCAGAGAGAGGTTTTCGAGGATGGGCTATTAGTATAATCGCATCAATAGGGGGTTTAGAGAAAGCAGCTTGCTATACATACCACACTTCATAGTCACCGAGCCACAGAGGCTTTACGTCTGAAATGTCACACCACCCGATGATCAATGGCCTCTCCAAATGCCTTTATGCCTTCTAGCAGCATGGTACCAGACTGTCATGTGAAATGTTTAATACAATGTCACACAACTCACACCCAAATCCACCAAGGAACAGAGGGGGAGTAAGAGTACTTTGTTCAGTCCTATTCGTGGCAGAAACAGCAATGAAATTAATTAACACTAGAAAAGTCGAGGGACCCCACTTTGAGCCAATGAGGAGTGTGTTTCGTGGWAGAAACAGCTATGAAATGAATTAACACTAGAAAAGTCGAGGGACCCCACTTTGAGCCAATGAGGAGTGTGTTTCGTGGRAGAAACAGCTATGAAATGAATTAACACTAGAAAAGTCGAGGGACCCCACTTTGAGCCAATGAGAAGTGTGATAAGGAGAAGGAGATGGTTGCCGTTTTACGATCCCGTAACCAGTTGTGCTATTGTGTATGTTTTTTCACGTTATTTGTAACTTATTTTGTACATAATGTTTCTGCCACCGTGTCTTATGACCGAAAAGAGCTTCTTGATATCAGGGCAGCGATTACTCACCCCGTACTGGAGGAATTCTTCTTCTTCAACGAGTCAGACGGGAAGGATTTACTCCAGACACCGACAAGGCCCTCATCCCCGTCATTCACAGGAGGAAAAGATGGAGGTATCGTGGGTAACGGTCCAGGTGACTTGTAAGGATCCGTCGCCGCAAGGGTAATCTACCTTTACCATTGGTCCTATTCGCCAAATTACAATGAATCGATAATAAAATAGACGACTTAAGCACTACCAAGGGGACATTAAAAACTGTAATTTCACAGAGTCGTGGTTGAACGACGACATGATTAACATACAGCTGGTGGGTTTTAAGCTTTTGCGGCAGGATAGACCAGTGGCCCCTGGTAATACAAGGGGCGCCGGCCTATGCATATTTGTAAACAACAGCTGGTGCACGGAATCTAAGGAAGTCTCAAGGTTTTGCTCGCCTGAGGTAGAGTACCTCATGATAAGCTATAGACCACACTATTTACCAAGAGAGTTTACATCTATATTTTTCAGAGCTGTCTATATACCACCGCAGACCGATGCTGGCAATAAGACCGCACTCAATAAGCTGTATACGGCCATAAGCAAACAGGAAAACGCTCATCCAGAGGCGGCGCTCCTAGTGGCCAGGGACTTTAATGCAGGGAAACTCAAATCAGTTTTACCTAATTTCTATCAGCATGTTAAATGTGCAACAAGAGGGGAAAAAACTCTAGACCACCTTTACTCCACACACAGAGATGCGTACAAAGCTCTCCCTCGCTCTCCATTTGGCAAATCGGACCATAATTCTTTATACAAGCAAATACTAAAGCAGGAAGCACCAGTGACTCGGTCAATAAGAAAGTGGTCAGATGAAGCAGATGCTAAGCTATAGGACTTTTATGGAAGCACAAACTGGAATATGTTCCGGGATTCTTCCAATGGCATTGAGGAGTACACCACATCAGTCACTGGCTTCATCAATAAGTGCATCGATGACGTCGTCCCCACAGTGACCCTACGTACATACCCCAACCAGAAGCCATGGATTACAGGCAACATCTGCCCTGAGCTAAAGGCTAGAGCTGCCACTTTCAAGGAGCGGGACTCTAACACGGAAGCCTACAAGAAATCCCGCTATTCCCTCCGACGAACCATCAAACAGGCAAAGTGCCAATACAGGACTAAGATTGAATCGCACTACACTGGTTCCGACGCTCGGCGGATGTGGCAGGGCTTGCAAACTATTACAGACTACAAAGGGAAGCACAGCCCAAAAGCTGCCCAGTGACATAAGCCTACCAGACGAGCTAAATAACTTATATGCTCGCTTTGAGGAAAGTAAACATGCATGAGAGCACCAGCTGTTCCGGACGACTGTGTGATCATGCTCTCCACAGTCGATGTGAGTCAAAATTCACAAGGCCGCAGGGCCAGATGGATTACCAGGACATGTACTCCGAGCATGCACTGACCAACTGACAAGTGTCTTCACTGACATTTTCAACCTGTCCCTGACCGAGTCTGTAATACAAATATGTTTCAAGCAGACCACCATAGTCCCTGTGCCAAAGAACACTAAGATAATCTGCCTAAATGACTACCGACCCGGAGCACTCACGTCTGTAGCCATGAAGTGCTTTGAAAGGCTGGTCATGGCTCACATCAACACCATTATCCCAGAAACCCTAGACCCACTCCAATTTGCATACCGCCCCAACAGATCCACAGATGATGCAATCTCTATTGCACTCAACAATGCCCTTTCCCACCAGGACAAAAGGAGAATGCTATTCATTGACTACAGCTCAGCGTTCAACACTATATTGCTCTCAAAGCTCAACACTAAGCTAGAGCTGTCTATATGGGACTAAACACCTCCCTCTGCAACTGGATCCTGGACTTCCTGACGGGCCGCCCCCAGGTGGTAAGGGTAGGGAACAACACATCCACCACGCTGATCCTCAACACGGGGGCCTCTCAGGGGTGCATGCTCAGTCCCCTCCTGTACTTCATGGCCAGGCACGACTCCAACACCATCATTAAGTTTGCCGATGACACAAAAGTGGTAGGTCTGATCACCAACAACGATGAGGTCAGAGACCTGGTCGTGTGGTGCCAGGACAACAACTTCTCCCTCAACGTGATCAAGACAAAGGAGATGATTGTGGACTACAGGAAAAGAGGACCGAGCATGCCCCCATTCTCATCGACGGGGCTGCAGTGGAACAGGTTGAGAGCTTCAAGTGCCTTGGTGTCCACATCACCAACAAACTATCATGGTCCAAACACACTAAGACAGTCGTGAAAAGGGCACGACAAAGCCTATTCCCCCTCAGGAGACTGAAAAGATTTGGCATGGGTCCTCAGATCCTCAAAAGGTTCTACAGCTGCACCATCAAGAGCATCCTGACTGGTTACATCACTCCCTGGTATGGCAACCGCTCGGCCTCCGACCGCAAGGCACTACAGAGGGTAGTGCGTACGGCCCAGTACATCACTGGGGCCAGACTTCCTGCCATCCAGAACCTCTATATCAGGCGGTATCAGAGGAAGGCCCTAAAGATTTGTCAAAGACTCCAGCCACCCTAGTCATAGACTGTTCTCTCTGCTACTGGCAAGCGGTACCAGAGCTCCAAGTCGAGGTCCAAAAGGCTTCTTAACAGCTTCTACCCCCAAGCCATAAGACTCCTGAACAGCTAATCAAAGGGCTATCCAGACCCCTCTTTTACGCTGCTGCTACTCTCTGTTTATAATCTATGCATAGTCACTTTAACTCTACCTACATGTACATATTACCTCAATTACCTCGACTAACTGGTGCCCCCACACATTGACTCTGTACCGGTACCCCCTGTATCTAGCCTCACTATTGTTATTTTACTGCTGCTCTTTAATTATTTGTTATTTTTATTCATATATTTCTTTAACTGCATTGTTGGTTAGTGGCTCGTAAGTAAGCATTTCACTGTAAGGTGAAGGTAAGGTAAACCTGTTGTATTCGGCACATGTGACTGTGTAACTTTGCTGAATGGACCCATCAGTCTTATCTTTGATATCATTATTATAATAGTAGTAAATACACGGGAAATTATATTAACCATTCCTTGTGCCAATAGTAGATGTTGAGCACTAACCTAAAACCTGTGGTGGAAAAAGTACCCAATTGTCATACTTGAGTAAAAGTAAAGATACGTTAATAGAAAATGACTCAAGTTAAAGTGAAAGTCATCCAGTAAAATACTACTTGAGTAAAAGTCTAAAAGTATTTGGTTTTAAATATACTTAAGTATCAAAAGTAAAAGTATAAATAATTTCAAATTCCTTATATTAAGCAAACCAGAAGGCACCATTTTATTTAAATTTTTTTATGTACGGTTAGCCAGGGGCACACTCCAACACTCAGACATGATTTACAAATTAAGCATTTGTGTTTAGTGAGTCCACCAGATCAGAGGCAGTAGGGATGACCAGGGATGTTCTCTTGATAAGTGTGTGGATTAGACCATTTTCCTGTCCTGCTAAGAATTCAAAATGTAACAGTACTTTTGGGTGTCAGGGAAAATGTATGGAGTAAAAAGTACATTATTTTATTTAGGAATGTACTGAAGTAAAAGTAAAAGTTGTAAAAATAATTTATAGTAAAGTAAATTACAGATACCCAAAAAAACTACTTAAGTAGTACTTTAAAGTATATTTACTTAGGTACTTTACACCACTGTCTAAAACTAGCTTTAATGTTGAATCAAGGATAGCGCATCAAGTGGGGCGCCTTCTATTTTCAATGTTTCATTGATGAGCCCATGACATCCCAAATAGTCATTTTTCTTTACAGCTCTCTCATAACATCATAAAACAACAATAAAGAGTTAGTGTCTACTCTTATCTGTTTCAAGCATCTGTTAAACTACAATCATCATAATAAATATTATATCAGAGAAGATAAGATACTTTTAGATAACAACCACCCAGATATATTCACATAAACTACAATCATCATAATAAATATTGTATCAGAGAAGATAAGATACTGTTACATAACAACCACCCAGATATATTCACATAAACTACAATCATCATAATAAATATTGTATCAGAGAAGATAAGAGACTGTTACATAACAACCACCCAGATATATTCACCTTTCAGGCTTGTCAAAACACTTACACACAGAGCAATCAAATGAAGGAGATAAAACACTCACTCACTCACTCACTCACTCACTCACTCACTCACTCACTCACTCACTCACTCACTCACTCACTCACTCACTCACTCACTCACTCACTCACTCACTCACTCACTCACTCACTCACTCACTCACTCACTCACACACTCACTCACTCACTCACACACACACACACACACACACACACACACACACACACACACACACACACACACACACACACACACACACACACACACACACACACACACACACAAACACACCTTATCCTTCCTGTCAAGTCAACCACATACAGATTTCAAGCCAGTTCTATCTTTATTGAGATGCACTTGATACACATACAAGTGAGCACACACACACACACTCAAAAGTGCATGCGCACGCGCACAGACACAGAGGCACACACACAGAAACACAAACATACGCACACACACACATACTGCTGGAAGATAGAGAACACGTTATTTTACAGCATCAAAATACAATTTTAACGAGTGATTTCTAAGTAACTACCTTGTCAATAGCGGGCTGTAAAAAGGGTTACCAAACACCAAATATCTCAGAAGACTGGTGTGCAGCATAAGTAATATAAGCAGTTTGAGCAGGTTGCATGCGGTGAAAAGCAGTAGAAAGGATCGATCCCCACTACTCACCCAGAAACATGATAACTGAACCATGGAGCATGTAAAGTCTTATGGACTATAGACAGCTGCCAGACCTGTCCTCCTGGTGATCTGATTTGCTGCCCACCCTGTTTGTGGTGTGACTGACTGACTGCAGATTGACGGAGAGAGGGATGGCGGAGAGATGGATGGAGGGAGGGATGTGGTGTGGGTAGCATGAAAACAGAGATAGATCTTTGCCTGGAGGAAGACGAGTGGAGGTGCCCTTGAAGAGTAAAAGAGAGAGAAGAAGAGATAGAGAGAGAGACTGACTCTCTCTCTCTCTTTTGTCGCCAGGCAGCTGCAACCCCCCACAACGCCTGTCAACCCAAACCGAGTCACAAATCTAGGTCAGGCTAACTAACACTCATTCTGGATGAGGAAACAACCAAAAATGCCAAGCCTGAATCGAGCCGATCAAATCCTCCTTATCTTATCGTCATCAGGATGGGATCCCCCAGTCTGGTTAGTCTGAATCAATCCATTTCACAAGGCAGCCTTGTTGCTGTGCTGGCTGTGATTCAGGATTCAGGCAGAATGAATCTCCAAATCAGCCTCCAGTGATTGATGGGGCCCAGTGTAACAATGTTACAGGACAGGGGATAGTGTCAGGAGCCTACTAGTGATTACCACGTACAGAAAGAGAGAGAAAGAGGGTGAGAGAGAGAGAGAGAGAGAGGAGAGAGAGAGAGAGAGAGAGAGAAGAGAGAGAGAGAGAGAGAGAGAGAGAGAGAGAGAGAGAGAGAGAGAGAGAGAAAGAAGAGAGAGAAAGAAGAAGAGAGAAAAAGAGAGAAAGAAGAGAGAGAGAGAAAAAAAGAGAGACAGAGAGAGCAGAGAGACAGAGAGAGAGAGAGAGAGAGCGAGAGAGAGAGAGAGAGAGAGAGACGAGAGAGAGAGAGAGAGAGAGAGAGAGAGAGAGAGAGAGAGAGAGAGAAAGCGAAAGAAGAGAGAGAGAGAGAGAGAGAGAGAGAGAGAGAGAAAGAGAAAGAAGAGAGAGAGAGAGGAGAGAGACACGTCACATAAACTTGAAAGTATTCTTACTTAACACTTGGTGAGAGGAGTTAACATTTTAAGTGCACGGGAGAGAAGGAGAAAGAGAGAAGAGAGATAGAAGAGAGAGATGGAGATGCCTAGTCTGACCAAGCTTCACAGGAAGGGGTATAAAGGACAGAAGTCAACTTAATTCCACGTTTGAACTTCACACGCTGAGAGATTGTAACACAATATCATGTCATCGGCTGTGTTGTAATGTGAGGTAGCACCTCGCTGGCAGCTCTCAGTAACGTAGCTCCATCACTCCAGTCCGGTAGAAAAACACTAATTCACTGTGTATTGTATCTTAAGGGAACACTTATCAAGAGCACACTTACATCACTTGAATTCACAAAAGAGCACTGTCAGAAAGACAGAGATGGAGGGAGGGAGGTCACGCATCTCTGCAGGTTTTCTGTATTTCTGTATGTGCTGTATTTCCTAAAACTGAAATGCAATTAAGATTGTGTTACCTGACAAAAACCCTCCTGGCTTGTGAGAAACACAAGATGCACAAGATCCAAGAATACAACAGCAGCACATGGTGTGTAAAGCCTAGAGTTTAGAATGAGCAGAGAGAAAGCAGTTGGTTTCCAAGAGTCAGGACTGCCTTATCTTTCCCATCAGCCACTACAGCAGACAGTAGAGGTTGGAACACTAGATGTAAGGACAGGGCACTAGAGAAGGAGAAAGAGGACACTCCACCAAAAATAGCAGAACGCTGAAGCGAACAAAATAACATAATCAGCACACTTTCACTGGTAATTAAAAGCATTTTGACTTACTGTAGGCTTGATTGTTCATATTCCCTGACTGAACACTCTGGTTGGCTTCACTCTCAGATATCCTGACCTGGCAAAGGATTTGTGGAAGAGTTGAACTGTAGCTACTCCGCCATCAACAATGGTGTTGATTTCTCTCTCATCACAAACTATATTTCTGTCTATTTCCCCAGAGAGGTGATTCAGAGAAAGGCAATTCCCTTATATTCTGCTGGTGGATCCAGCAGGATATCAGCCCCTGATCAGTCAAAATATTGTGCACTGCGGTCTGTGTGTTGCCCAGCCCAAATACCTGGATTTAAATACTATTTGAAATCTTTGAGTGTTTGATCTATCCTGCCTCAAATGCCAGATGGCTTATGCTTAAGTTATGCATTTTTCTGACCATTCCATTGGGTCCATTGTGCCAGGCAAGCTCAACAAAACACAGATAAAGTATTTGAAATGATGTTGAATACTATTTGAATCCGGGTGTGTTCAGCCAAATGTGTTACCCATGTCTCAGTAAAGGTCATTATGGGTTTTGACTGGTATTCCCCCCAACCTGCTGACATGACTGATGTTCTGGGGACAGTGTCGCCTGCTACTCAGCGGCCCAAGCTTGTCCCCCTCTCTGGTTACAGCTGGCTGAAAGGCACACACACACATCATACACACCACACACACACACACACACACACACACACACACACACACACACACACACAACACACACACACACACACACACACACACACACACACACACACACACACACACACACACACACACACACACCACTAGATCACTAGACGCCACATGAACGGGGAACATCGGCCTAACCTTTCTCCCTTTACAACAAGATGCAAAGCTAAGCGCGGAACTATTAAAATATCTCTGGATTCCTTCCATCTGCCTATAAAATGTATGCTTCCTCGCGTTCCCACACTGTCCGACACGGCATCTTACATTTCACAGGATCGCGTCTTGAGTTTCCTATGAAAGAGTCTTAAACTCTCCACACCACAACACTGAGACACTAGAAAAGCACACTGCCGCAGTAACTAAGTTAATTTCACCTAGTTAACATTACTGAATTTGTTTAAGTTAATTTAACACCAGCTGAGTGAGGAGACATCCCTTTGCTCAGTTGTCATTGTGTAGCTTGCCTTGGATAATATAGTATGTGTGAACACTGAGGAATCCCAGTTAATAACTGCTGGGGACTATAAGCAACCCAACCATAGGTTTATGTTTTCCCCAGTTTCTTCAGGTTCTAGTCTCTCAAAAAAATGTGTACCACAAAATTGGATGTTCTAAGTCCACAGCAATACTTCAAATGCACCAGGAGACTACATTTGAGGTCTGGAAAAAAATGTTGATTCTTGGGTGCAGTTACCCTTTAATGCAAGTGCACACCAGCGGTTTCAGCTGTGTTTCTGTGGCGCTCATGTGATTGCAGAGGTTACAAAACAAATGGCCACTGGATTGATGCAAATAATCATGAGATCATTCTGCCAGGAAGGCTACTTTGAAGAAGGTAACCAGAAGAAGGTTATCATTAGCATCATCGCTAACAGCTTCACAAAGTGTAGACATATGCGTGCACACACACACACACACAGGGCATTCCTGTGCCGTTTCACAATTTGCAGGAAAATACGAATCACTGATGAATTTTGTTCATGTCTAATGATTAACTTGGGCACATTAATGCATTTTCTCATGAGTTCATTACATTTAGTTGATTTTCTACTAAGTTCACTAAAAACATTTATATTGGTGAATTCCATTTTAATGTCTAGATTCCGTGATTCCATCCGTGTTCTCCGCAACGCAGATTTTAAAGAGCCCTAGATCAGATCAAGCCTGTAGACTCTGTCAACCTGCCATATGTCTAGTAAAAGAGACAGGCACATAAAAGCTGGATTGAATTGATATCACACCATATCAGATCAGCCTTCAAGATACTCTCACTTGTCCAACACATCGTACTGCAGGCGTTTGCTTCTCAAATCTTAAGAACCATAAACTATATCTGACATGTGAGAAGTGTCATACAAACTGTGAGTATCTCCTGCCAGCAGAATCCAATTAGGGAGCTTTATACACTGTTTTATACAGTGAATAATATTGCTCTGATATCACTTAATCCATTATACACACAATCAGAATATTATCTGTTCATTGGTTTTTTGATTATGTTTAATATTCTTAATACCTTGTAGGCTGACAAATGAAGTATCTCCGGCTGTGTCCTAAAAGACACCATATTCCTTACACGGTGCCTATTGGGCCCTGGTCAAAAGTAGTGCACGACATAGGGAATACTGTAGAGTGTCATTTGGGACACAACCTCCATGTTTACAAATAAAAGCCAGTCACGCATGACTGAGTTTAGAGGCAATTTGGAACCGATTAAAGATAGCTAAAGCGAGATTGAATAAAGGGGAGTCAACTGTATTACGATAACACGCTAACAGCACTGTCTGACTACTGTGTGAAATCTCATCATGCATCCCAAATGGCACCCTATTCCCTTCATAGTGCACTACTTTCGACCAAGACCCATAAGGCTCTTGTCAAAAGTAGTGCACTATATGGGGAATCGGGTGCCATTTGGGACAGAAACACACAGAGTACTTCAGTAAGTACTTAAGACAAATGCTTTTAAAAGTCTATTTGTCAATAGGAAGTGTATAACAATTTAACAGTTTTACAGGTTATATATTTGGTCATTCGACACTGGCATCATAATTCCTCTTGAAAGGGGTTACACATCTACCACGCATTGCACTGCATGTAGGTTCAGTCCAGCATTTCACTTAACGGTATAAAGGACTTTACGTAAAAAGGTTTTATGTAATAAACCCTAGCTGCATGTCACAGTCAAGGTATTTTACTGTACAGTAGAACTGCTTCTCTCCATCCACATTAGCACAGGCCGATAGGACACCAATCCTTCTAACATTTAGGGGGATAGCAGCACAGACCCACAGGCTTCTTCCACACATTAATGTAGACCGTCTGTCTGTCTCTCTCGCAACTTAATCTTCCTTAATTTGACTCCTTAATCTACTTTTTTCACAGTCCTTCTTTCTCTCCCTCTCTCTCTTTGCACACTCCTTATTTTCTTAATCTATTTTATTTGAACTTCTCTCTCCTTCTCTCTCCCTCCCTCGCCCCTGTTTAACACTTGCTCACACCCTGACACTTCTCAGCATTTGAATCCAAGGGAGTTCAATTACTAATTGGTCAACAAACTTCTCATCTCATGTCAATTTGTAGCCAGTGGCTGCCCCATGACTGTGTGAGAGAGAGCTCATTTTCCTGCTGGGCATGGTCTGCTCACATTACCAGAGGGAGTATTGACATGTGTCATGGTGGTGGCCATCCAAGCCTGTCACCTGCTGCTGATTGGGATGATTACCAGTGTCAGGTGAAACACAACTGCATAATCCTGCTATGATTTCCTGACTGCCTCGGGCCTGACTCGTAATACAATACACTCAAAAAGACACACACACACACACCACCTCCAACTGCAACAGCATGATGCCATTTAGACTGCTGGGGAGCTGGGGGTAAGGGACGGAGAGGGAAAGGGAGAGGGAGAGGGAGATATAATATCTCTGATCTTGTTCCAAGACTAATTCGTACATTGAAATACAAATACATATACTGTATCAGTCAAAAGTTAGAACACACTGACACATTCAAGGGTTTTTCTTTATTTTTACTATTTTCTACATTGTAGAATAATAGTGAAGACATGGAAACTCTGAAATAACACATGGAATCATGTAGTAATCAAAAAAGTGTTAAACAAATCTAAATATATTTTATATTTGAGATTCTTCAAAGTAGCCACCCTTTGCCTTGATGACAGCTTTGCACACGCTTGGCATTCTCTCAACCAGCTTCATGAGATAGTCACCTGGAATGCATTTCAATTAACAGGTGTGCCTTGTTAAAAGTTAATTTATGGCATTTATTTCCTTCTTAATGCGTTTGAGCCAATCAGTTGTGTTGTGACAAGGTAGGGTTGGTATAGAGAAGATAGCCCTATTTGGTAAAATACCAAGTCCACATTATGGCAAGAACAGCTCAAATAAGAAAAGAGAAACATTCCTTTAAGAGTTGAATGTCAGTTAATCCGGAAAATGTCAAGAACTTTGAAAGTTTCTTCAAGTGCAGTTGCAAAAACCGTCAAGCTCTATGATGAAACTGTCTCTCATGAGGACCGCCACAGGAAAGGAAGACCCAGGGTTACCTCTGCTGCAGAGGTTAAGTTCATTACAAGAAATTGCAGCCCAAATTAATGCTTCACAGAGTTCAAGTAACAGACACATCTCAAAATCAACTGTTCAGAGGAGACTGAGTGAGGATGTCATGGTTGAATTGCTGCAAACAAACCACTACTAAAGGACACCAATAAGAAGAAGAGACTTGCTTGGGCCAAGAAACACGAGCAATGGACATTAGACCGGTGGAAATCTGTCCCTTGGTCTGATGAGATCAAATTTGTGATTTTTGGTTCCAACCACTGTGTGTTTATGAGACGCAAAGTAGCTGAACGGATGATCTCCGCATGTGTGGTTCCCACCTTGAAGCATGGAGGAGGTGGTGTGATAATATGGGGGTGATTTGCTGGTGACACTGTCTGTGATTTATTTAGAATTCAAGGCACACTTAACCAGCATGGTTACCACAGCATTCTGCAGCGATACGCCATCCCATCTGGTTTGCGCTTAGTGGGACTATCATTTGTTTTTCAACTGGACAATGATTCAAAACACACCTCCAGACTTTAAGATGGCGCCGGAGAAGAAGGCCGACGTTTTACGTGTTCCTAACCAATTGTGTTTTTTTATTTGTTTCTTTGCATTGTTTGTAACTTATCTTTTTACTTATTTTGTACATAATGTTGCTGCTACCATCTCTTATGACTGAAAATAACTTCTGGACATCATAACTGTGATTACTCACCACGAACTGGCAGAATCCTTTTTTTCCTTTAACGAGTCTGACGAACCGAAAGTGAATGACATACTGCTTTCCCGAGAACAGGCCCAGATCCCTGTCATGTGCATGAAGAGAAGGCGGAGAAAAAGGGTCCGGAGGGCGGGCTGCCTTCTGAGAATTCGTAGGCGATCTAATTAACCCCCACTGCCTTCCATTCTGCTAGCAAACGTGCAATCTTTGGAAAATAACATCGATGACCTACGAGGAAGATTAAACTACCAAAGGAATATTCAAAACTGTAATATCTTATGCTTCACGGAGTCGTGGCTGAACGACAACATTAGCAACATACAGCTGGCTGGTTATACGCTGTATCGGCAGGATAGAACAGTGTCGTCTGGTAAGACAAGGGGCGGCGGACTATGTATTTTTGTAAATAACAGCTGGTGCACGATATCTAAGGAAGTCTCGAGGTTTTGCTCGCCTGAGGTAGAGTATCTCATGATAAGCTGTAGACTACACTATCGACCTAGAGAGTTTTCATCTGTATTTTTCAGAGCTGTATGTATACCACCACAGACTGATACTGGCACTAAGACCGCAATCAATGAGCTGTATTCCGCCATTAGCTAACAGAAAAAAGCTCACCCAGAGGCGGCGCTCTTAGTGGCCGGGGACTTTAATGCAGGGAAACTCAAATTCGCCTTACCAAATTTCTATCAGCATGTTAAATGTACAACCAGAGGGAAAAAACTCTGGACCACCTTTACTCCGCACAAATCGGAGGGCCTGTTGTCCGGACCTCTGGCAGTCTCTATGGGGGTACCACAGGGTTCAGTTCCCGAACGGACTCTTTTCTCTGTATATAAATGATGTCACTCTTGCTGCTGATGACTCTCTGATCCACCTCTACACAGACGACACCATTCTGTATACTTCTGGCCCTTCTTTGGACACTGTGTTAACAAACCTCCAGACAAGCTTCAATGCCATACAACACTCCTTCCGTGGCCACTAACTGCTCTTAAATGCTAGTAAAACTAAATGCATGTTCTTCAACCGATCGCTGCCCGCACCTGCCCGGCCGACTAGCATCACTTCTCTGGACGGTTCTGACTTAGAATATGTGGACAACTATAAATATCTAGGTGTCTGTTTAGACTGTAAACTCTCCTTCCAGACTCACATTAAGCATCTCCAATCCAAAATGAAATCTAGAATCGGCTTCCTATTTCGCAACAAAGCCTCCTTCACTCATGCTGCTAAACATACCCTCGTAACACTAACGATCCTATCAATCCTTGGCTTTGGCGATGTAATTTACAAAATAGCCTCCAACACTCTACTCAGCAAATTGGATGTAGTCCATCACAGTGCCATCCGTTTTGTCACCAAAGCCCCATACACTACCCACCATTGCCACCTGCATGCTCTCATTGGCTGGCCCTCGCTTAATTTTCGTCGCCAAACCCACTGGCTCCAGGTTATCTAGAAGTTTTTGCTCGGTAAAGAACCGCTCACTGGTCACCATAGCAGCACCCACCCGTAGCACGCGCTCCAGCAGGTATATTTAACTGGTCATTCCCACAGCCAACTCCTCCTTTGGCCGCCTTTCCTTCCAGTTCTCTGCTACCAATGACTGGAACGAATTGCAAAAATCACTGAAGCTGGAGACTTATATCTCCTTCACTAACTTCAAACATCAGCTGTCAGAGCAGCTTACCGATCATTGCACCTGAACACAGCCCACCGGTAAATAGCCCACCCAACTACCCCATCCCCATATTGTTATTTATTTTTGCTCTTTTGCATCCCAGTGTCTCTATTTGCAAATCATCATCTGCACATCTGTCACGCCCTGGCCTTAGTTATCTTTGTTTTCTTTATTATTTTAGTTAGGTCAGGGTGTGACATGGGGGATGTTTGTGTGTTTTTGTCTCGTCTAGGGTGTTTGTATTGTCTAGGGGGTGTTTGTAGAGTTCATGGGGTTGTGTTCATTGTAGGTGTTTATGTAAGTCTATGGTTGCCTAGATTGGTTCTCAATTAGAGACAGCTGTCTATCGTTGTCTCTGATTGGGAGTCATATTTAGGCAGCCATAGTCATTAGGTAGGTTGTGGGTGATTGTCTATGTGTAAGTTGCCAGTGTCTGCACTTATTGTTTGTATAGCTTCACGTTTGTTGTTTTGTTTAGTTTGTTTTAGTGTTCTTCGTCTTTCTTAAATAAATACATAATGTATTTATATCACGCTGCGCCTTGGTCCTCTCTTTCACCCGAAGACGATCGTGACAACATCTGTCACTTCAGTGTTAATGCTAAATTGTAATTTTTACGCCGCTATATCCTATTTATTGCCTTACCTCCCTAATCTTACTACATTTGCACACACTGTATATATATTTTTCTATTGTGTTATTGACTGTACATTTGTTTATCCCATGTGTAACTCTGTGTTGTTGTCACACTGCTTTGCTTTATCTTGGCCAGGTCGCAGTTGTAAATCAGAACTTGTTCTCAACTGGCCTACCTGGTTAAAAAAAGGTGAAATAAAAAAAATAAAAAACACACAGAGACGCATACAAAGTATCCCACGCTCTCCATTTGGCAAATCTGACAATAATTCTATCCTCTTGATTCCTGCTTACAAGCTAAAATTAAAGCAGGAAGCACCAGTGACTCGATCAATAAAACAAGTGGTCAGATGAAGCAGATGCTAAACTATTGGACGTTTTTGCTTGCACAGACTGGAATATGTTCCGGGATTCCTCCGATGGCATTGAGGAGTACACCACATCAGTCATTGGCTTCATCAATAAGTGCATCGATGACGTCGTCCCCACATTGACGTACATACATACCCCAACCAGAAGCCATGGATTACAGGCAACATCCGCCCTGAGCTAAAGGCTAGAGCTGCCGCTTTCAAGGAGCGGGACTCTAAACCGGAAGCTTATAAGAAATCACGCTATGCCCTCTGACGAACCATCAAACAGCCAAAGTGTCATTACAGGACTAAGATCGAATCATACTACACCGGCTCTGACGCTCGATGGATGTTGCAGGACTTGCAAACCATTACAGACTACAAAAAGAAGCACAGCCCGAAAGCTGCCCAGTGACACACAAGCCTACCAGAAGAGCTAAACTACTTCTATGCTCGCTTTGAGGCAAATAACACTGAAACATGCATGAGAGCACCAGCTGTTCTGGAAGACTGTGTGATCACGCTCTCCACAGCCAATGTGAGTAAGACCTTTAAACAGGTCAACATTCACAAGGCCGTAGGGCCAGACAGATTACCAGAACGTGTACTGTGAACATGCACTGACCAACTGGCAAGTGTCTTCACTGACATTTTTCAAACTCTCCCTGTCCGAGTCTGTAATACCAACATGTTTTAAGCAGACCACCATAGTGCCTGTGCCCAAGAACACTGAGATAATCTGCCTAAATGACTACCGACCCGTAGCACTCACGTCTGTAGCCATGAAGTGCTTTGAAAGGCTGGTCATGGCTCACATCAACACCATTATCCCAGAAAAACTAGACCCACTCCAATTTGCATACCACCCTAAAAGATCCACAGATCTTGCAATCTCTATTGCACTCAACAATGCCCTTTCATACCTGGACAAAAGGAACATCTATGTGAGAATGCTATTCACTGACTACAGCCTAGCGTTCAACACAATAGTGCCCTCAAAGCTCATCAATAAGCTAAGGACCCTGTGACTAAACACCTCACTCTGTGGTGCCAGGACAACAACCTCTCCCTCAACGAGATCAAGACAAAGGAGGTGATTGTGGACTACAGGAAAAAGAGGACCGAGCATGCCCCCAATCTCATCGACGGAGCTGTAATGGAGCAGGTTGAGAGCTTCAAGTTCCTTGGTGTCAACTTCACCAACAAACTAACATGGTCCAAGCACACCAAGACAGTCGTGAAGAGGGCACGACAAAGCCTATTCTCCCTCAGAAGACTGAAAATATTTGGCATGGGTCCTCATGCCCTCAAAAGGTTCTACAGCTGCACCATCGAGAGTATCCTGACGGGTTGCATCACTGCCTGGTATGGCAACTGCTTGGCATCTGACCATAAGGCGCTACAGAGGTTAGTGCGTATGGCCTAGTACATCACTGGGGCCAAGCTTCCTGCCATCCAGGACCAATATACTAGGCGGTTTCAGAGGAAGGACCAAAAAAAACTGTCAAAGACTCCAGTCACCCAAGTCATAAGACTGTTCTCTCTGCTACCACACGGCAAGCGGTACCGGAGCGCCAAGTATTGCACCAAGACTGCTGAACAATTAATCAAATGGCCACCCGCACTATTTACATTGTTACTTTGTTTTTACACTTTGCTACTCGCTATCTATTATCTATGCATAGTCACTTCACAAATTACTAACCTGTACTCCTGCACATTTACTCAGTATCGGTGTCCCTTGTATATAAGCCTCGTTGTTATTATGAAATTTTCTTGTGTTACTTTTTGATTCGATTTTTTTACTTTAATTAATTTAGTAAATATTTTCTTCACTCTATTCTTGAACTGCATTTTACTGTAAGGTCTACACCTGTTGTATTCGACGCATGTGACAAACAAAATTGGATTTGAATTGAGGGGGGAATGACAGCAGACAGACAGCAGGGCTCAGGGTTGAGGGAGCATATGAGGGGACGTCAAAGTCAAAAGGTTCATCCCTGTTCCGAGTCCTGACTATGGTTCCGTTCTAAACGGCACCCTATTCCCTATATAGTTCACTACTTTTGACCAGAGCCCTATGGTCCCTGGTCAAAAGTAGTGCACTATAATAGGGTGCCATTTGGAACGCAACCTATATAAGATTGCCTTGCATGGACATAATGTGGAGCTATTGTGGCTCGTTTAACTTCAATCTGCCCTGGCACTGGCTGACAAACGGAGCCGTCACTTCCCATCTGGGGCCTCTAGCTCCCCTCCTGCTGCCCTGGCTGTCCTAAACACTGCCAGTCCTCTGTGCAGAGGGGAGAAGAGCACTACGTTCACTCCCCATGTTAAACTAAGGTCCCCATAAGTCAAACATCCCCATAAAACATGCACAGTCTGGCGTCACCCACCTAGGACTACTGGGACAATAGCGGACACATTTTCCGATACCTCTCCATCCATTCTCAGTCCAACTGTAAAGTCTTTCTACTGTATCTGAACAAAACAACCTCCTAAAACAGAGAGAGACTGGGTATGGCATCATCAGCCACCTACTGTACTAGGGCGACACACACACATTCTTTCCTGAACTGTCTCTATCCATTCCCAGTCCTACTGTAAAAGCTCTCTATCTCTATCTGATACAGGTGGTCTGTCTATCTACCCTATCTGGACATCAGCAGAAAAGCTGTTTGCAGTTAGAGTCAGCAGTTTGACCAGCAGGAAATACAAAGTATGAGTCCAACTGGGGATACTTGGAAGAACAATACTACTGGGCATAATGACTAATGGTGTGTAACGGCAGATTTCCTCCTCTTCGTCTGAACCTTACCTGGTTGAATGCTCCCCGTAGCCAGGCCAGTGCGGGGAGGTGGAATAACCCGCACTGGGCTGTGCTGGCGAACCGGGGACACCATGCGTAAGGCTGGTGCCATGTACACCGGCCCGAGGAGACGCACTGGAGACCAGATGCGTTGAGCCGGCTTCATGGCACSTGGCTCYATGCCCACTCTAGCCCGGCCGATATGAGGAGCTGGGATGTACCGCACCGGGCTATGTACACGTACAGGAGACACCGTGCGCTCTTCCGCATAACACGGTGTCTGCCCGTACTCTCGCTCTCCACGGTAAGCACGGGGAGTTGGCGCAGGTTTCCTACCTGACTTTGCCACACTCCCCGAGAGCCACCCCCCCAAGAAATTTTTGGGGCTGCTTCTCTGGCTTCCAGCCGCGCTTCCGTGCTGCCTCCTCATACCACCGCCTCTCGGCTTTAGCTGCCTCCAGCTCTTCCCGAGGGCGGCGATATTCTCCAGGTTGTGCCCAGGGTCCTCCGCCGTTCAGAATTTCCTCCCAAGTCCATGAGTCCTGCGATCGCTGCTGCTGCCTTTTATCACGCTGCTTGGTCCTTTGTTGGTGGGTGATTCTGTCACGATCGTCGTATTGTGGAAGAGAGGAGGACCAAGGCGCAGCGTGATAACAATACATCTTCTTTTATTGAAGACGAAAACGAAACGAAGAACACTATACAAACTATACAAAACAATAACACGACGAACGTGAAGCTATAGAACAAATAGTGCTGACACTAAACACTACACATAGACAATCACCCAACGAACTACCTAATGAATATGGCTGCCTAAATATGGTTCCCAATCAGAGACAACGATATACAGCTGTCTCTAATTGAGAACCAATCTAGGCAACCATAGACATACATACACCTAGACTAGACACTTTAACCAACTAAACCACAGCACCCATAAACATACAAAAACCCCTAGACAATACAAAACACATACATCCCCCATGGCACACCCTGACCTAACTAAAATAATAAAGAAAACAAAGATAACTAAGGCCAGGGCGTGACACTGTGTTTGCCCAGTGGGATTGGTCTCTTCTTCTAGTATACAGTAGGTCTTCTCTGAGCAGGTCTCTTGAGAGATGTTCATTGTCCTATTTACAAAATGTACAAAGCACAGAGCACAATGCACACATATCTACCCCAAGAGGTTGGTGACACCTTAATTGGGAAGAAGAGGCTCGTGGTAATGGCTGGAGTGGAAAGATGGAATGGTATCAAATACATTAAACAAATGGTTTCCATTTGCTCCATTCCAGCCATTAATATGAGCCGTCCTCCCCTCAGCAGCCTCCACTGATATCTACACTATTGTGTTCCTGTTGTATGTGCTTCAGCCCTTTCCCAGTAACTCTGCCTAATGTGGTTAGGCATTATTTGAATATTGGGCTGTTTCTGCAACAAGCCTCTCATAGATAATTGGAGCACATTGAGAGTGTTCCTGTTTCTTTTTCCGGCTGGAGATTCAAGTGCTTTGTTGGTGTTGATTTTGGGAATTAATTAGCACGGTTGTGATTATCTACAATGCATTCAGAAAATCAAATGAATGTGTGTAATAAAGGATTCTGAAAGTTTCCCAAACAATTAGTCACTGTTATGTAAAACGCTTGGCTCAGTAAACGTGCCCAAAAAAAGGTTTACTGAAGTGAATACAGTATGAAGGGCACCCAGACTGCACTGTGTGAACACAATAGGCCTGAAACACGCAGATGGATTTAGTACATTTGCCTTTATATTTACCAATTATCTTCCTCCAATATGTTCTCAGATGATTCCGATAAAAAGGACTGGATCACAGTTAAAAAGGCTTTATTTATTTCAAAGGTAGATTTAATTTCAACAGCTTTCTGTTCGCATTGTGTTGTGACTCGGCAGGTAATGATGTGTTTGTCTGGCTCCTCAGGTACTTACATCTGAACTCAGCTGTTCACAACGGATACACAGTCACATCATCTCACATAGATCACATAATTACAGTTATTATATTAGTTACCTCAATGAATAAACGTACAGCTGACGTCAATACACGTTACACAGGTCGTACAAACCGTTACATAGGTCACACATACCGTTACACAGGTCGAACATGAATTGCCTCATTATTTGTATTATTGTGCAGAAGGTTGTGAGTTCGTTTAGTTTATTAGGATCCCCATTAGCAGTTGCTTATGCAGCAGCAACCCTTACTGGGGTCCACAAGTTTGTGTCCTGGTTCAGGAAGATAAATACACAACTCACACTGTTGCACAAGCCGTGAGTTTGTTATAGCAACGCGTTGAGACAACAGGATGTTAAGTGTACTTATGGGCCCTTATTTATCAACATGAAATCTTTTGTATACCTTCAAGAGACTTGACTGCAGCATACAAACACAGTCAGATGTCATGGTGGAAGTACAGATGAAAAAGCCCCAATGCACCAAGAGCTACCGCAGCAATCACAACTCATACATATTTTATCCAGACTGGATCTCCTTCCTTCTCCTCTGTTTGATTCTGTGAACTGAAGTGTGTGTGTGTGTGTGTGTGTGTGTGTGTGTGTGTGTGTGTGTGTGTGTGGTGTGTGTGTTGTGTTGGTGTGGTGGCTGTGTGTGTTTAGTGTACTGACGTGGCATCTTCCAAACCAGTTTACAGAAGAGGGGTGGGTCAGTTAAAACATGTTCTTCAGACCTCGTCAACGGAAACATCACCGGAAACCAATAATCGACCGCCGTGTTCACCTGAACCAAGGAGCCCACAGTTTGATGCTCAAAGGACAATGTTGATGCTCACAAAGAACCAATAGAATTGGTTTGATGTCGTCACAAAGACAATGTGATGTCGTCACAAAACGATGTTGTGTCGTCAAGCATGTAGTTCACAAACACAATGTTGATGTCGTCACACAAAATGTGATGCTCGTCACAAAGTACAATGTTGTCTCAAACGACATTGTGTCGTCAACAAAGACCAATGCTGATGTCGTCATCCAGAGGCATCAATTTGATACTTATTCCGGAGATAAAACAAGATGTTGTGTGATTGCATTTATTTTTCTACATGGCTGCTGCTTGTAGAGCACTATAGTTCCCTGCTTTGTATACCACAATATAGTTCCCTGCTTTTGTAAACACTATAGTTCCCTGCTTTGTACACACATATAGTTCCCTGCTTTGTAACACATATAGTTCCCCTGCTTGTAACACATATCCGCTAACAATTGTTCTGCTTTGTAAACATATGTTCCCTTGTACCTATACGATTCCCTGCTTTGTAACACATATAGTTCCTGCCTTTGTACACATATAGTCTTCCCTGCTTTGTAACACATATAGTTCCCTGCTTTGTAACACATATAGTTCCCTGCTTTGTAACACATATAGTTCCCTGCTTTGGAATAGTTGTCATCCTTGGAAGGATCGGATGGCATGTCAACTTCATCGAGGCAAAGCTTGTTTAATATATCCACTGCAAAGTCACACCACACACACTCTCAAATATGAGTCTGATAGCTCTGCAGGCAAATGTTTAGAATTTGAAGAGTTCTAGAATTTGAGGAGTTCTGTGAGTTTTAGAATCCCTTTATTATTTGATTCTCTGTGACATTTTACAGGTATTAAACAGTCAACAGTTGTTGTTGTCCTTTCCGAGCTTTGAACTGGAATACATTTTCCAAACGCATGTTAATAATGATGATCTCATGGTTGAACCCTCCAGGTCTAATCCAGTCTATACAGAGTACAGTTGACTGTAGGCCTCCTGGAGGTTTCAACAGCACAGAAACATATTTCCATACTTCTGGTCCAGTGTATCCGACTATCCATCCTCTCAATCGGTGTCACACATAGATGAGACTGGGGTCAGAACTGGTGTGTTGGAAAAGTTAAGCAGAACCAACAGAAAGGCCTGTTTTCCATCTAGGAGCACTTTTTTAGCGTGGTAGGGACTCTTACCGCTGCAGCCCAGTTCTCACTCAGTGTGTAACCATGACATGATCATTATTACGACAGGGAATGGAACCTTGCAACAGATTCATCACATTCTTCTCAAATCATCGTTACTGAATTTGCAATGTGCAGTCTTTTCACATACTGTATCGCAGTCGTTGTTTCTACATTGTGTATTTCTCTCTCTATCTCATTGTTCCTGTGCACCTGCAATAAGATAGCTCAGTGCGAGTGCCTTTTTGAATTTTCAATACTATAAGCAAGTGAAATAATATGACAATAAACTGCAATGAAAGCAGTGTGACCTCCATTGCTGCCGAGGCACATTCCAATCTACTCTCTGTCATTCCTCCCAGTGTAACCTCAATTCAATTTCTATCAACGCTTGTTTTTTAAACGACTGCAGTCGCCTCAGTTTGAATCAATACCATTTCTCTATTTCCCCTACTTTGATAGTGCTGTCTGCCAGAGGTGGCAACATCATTGAAGCTCCCCTGAACCTGGGAACGAATCTGAGTAAATCCACAGAGAGTGTTTCTGTGTGTGTGTGAGTGCGTGTGCATTCGTGTGTGTGTGCAAATCCACAGGGAGTGTAATTGGAAACGCACAGCGGAGGTGAACAAGATAAGTCTCAGGGGGGAACTAAAAACACCACACTATAAAGGTCCTGCCTGTCACAAAGAGCCCATTCCAAATCTCCCAAAGCCATCTAAGGACAGGAATTCAAAGTTACAGGATTGGCATCTTTCTACGAGCAAAATACAGTAACACTTTATGTGTGAAATGCACTGCTTACGAACCAGTGGTGGATCAGTGCATTTCACCTTGGTTAAGGAGAGAGTGTTTGGCAACCCAGAAACATCAAAGAGACAAGGATTATGGCCAACAGAAAAGACACATCATGCTGTAATGACACCAGGCAGGGATTGCTGACGTGTTGATGTGGTCTGAAGGTGAACCAGATATCCATCGGAGAGCAGTGAGAGAGGCTTAGAAGCTGCCAGTCTAAACCTGCGTCACAAATGGCACCCTATTCTCCCTGTGGGCCTCATCAAAAGTAGTGCACTACTTTTGATCTAGGGAACAGGATGCTATTTGGGACAGCCGCGGCTCCTGTCTCTCAGAGCAAAATGTGACTTACACCTCCTCTGGTTGTGGATCTGCATCGATCTCACAGTGTAGTTAAAGAAGAAGAGCATCAGCAGAAAACACTACATCCCACACACACATAAACACACACCCAACTCCACCTACCCCCCCCCCGTGTGTGTGTGTGACAGGCAGCAGTGTGTGTGTGTGACAGGTCAGCGGTGTTGTGTGTGTGACCAGGGCAGCAGTGTGTGTGTGTGACAGGTCAGCGGTGTGTGTGTGTGACGGGCAGCAGTGTGTGTGTGACAGGGCAGCGGTGTGTGTGTGTGTGTGTGTGGTGACAGGTAGCGGTGTGTGTGTACAGGGAGCGGTTGTGTGTGACAGGGCAGGGGTGTGTGTGTGTGTGTTGTGACAGGGCAGCGGTGTATGTGTGTGTGTGTACGTGTGTGTGACAGGGCAGTGGGGAGCTGACGCGACACTTTGGCACACACACAGCTGCATTCTTTCTGCTGGACCTCAATGGGTATGATCAAAAGACACACACGCACACATACTGTATACACACACCAACCACATACTGTATTACACACACATGCACAGACACCACACAACACACACAACATACGAGCGCCACGCACACACTCACGCTCATTGCACACACGTCTGACTGAATTATAACTGAGACTAAAAAAAGGACTAAAAACTACAGCTACACAACATTTGCGACACAGTTTGATGAACTAAACCAGACCTGGATATGAACACAGATGTAAAAGATGTGGTTGCATGAAACACCACCAGAATGTAACCAGTTGGCCCACATTTCACATGACTGTTATTCTATTCCATCTGTTCAGTGATCATAATGATCAGTATAAACGTGGCTTCCACTATCAATGCTTCCCTGATGATAACAGAACTATTGTAGGCTCTGAATTTGTGAATCCAAAACCCAACAGAGAATTAACTAAATAATTCCACCCCCGAGGGCCTCTAAAGTAGTTAAAACAACCTCAGTTTTTCGGCAACGGCACAAATCTAAAAATACTACTCCTCAATACCCAGCAACCCCCTTCCTTCCATAGCCAGAGGCCTCCAGTCCCAAAGAGCGTGTTCTCACACGCATAAACTACGATGTTGTGTGTGTGCGTGTGGGCGATGAGTGCTCGTCACACATCATAAGCCTCTCACATTAACCCATGCTCATCACACAGTCTGCTCTGTCCCTCGTGGACACACACACACGTGCAAAAACATGCACACACACAGCGGTTCTCTGCGTCCTATGGGCTCTCTCTCTCTCTCTTCTCTCTCTCTCTTCTCTCTCTCTCTCTCTCTCTCTCTCTCTCTCTCTCTCTCTCTCTCCTCTCTCTCTCCCTGCTCTCTCTCTCTCTCTCTCTCTCTCTCTCTCTCTTCTCTTCTCTCTCTCTCTCTTCTTCTCTCTCTCTCTCTCTCTCTCTCTCTCTCTCTCTCTCTTCTCTCTCTCTCTCTCTCTCTCTCTCTCTCTCTTCTCTCTCCTCTCTCTCTCTCTCTCTCTCTCTCTCCTCTCCTCTCTCTCTCTCTCTTCCTCTCTCTCTCTCTTCTCTCTCTCTCTCTCTCTCTCTCTCTCTCTCTCTTCTCTCTCTCTCTCTCTCTCTCTCTCTCTCTCTCTCTCTCTCTCTCTCTCTCTCTGTGTCTCTGTTCTGTCTTCTTCCCGCTCCAAAACGCTGGGA
>NC_036875.1:29555354-29567429 GCF_002910315.2 Salvelinus sp. IW2-2015 | reverse complement strand
GCCCCCACCCACAACACACTGTCCCCATCCCCATCAAATAAACCGACAGATATATACATACTAAAAAGAGCCATTTACATGAATTATAGGTGCTAAGCCAAAATTGTGAGAGCTTGTTTCCAAACATTGACAGTGATCCCAGTGCAATTAAACAGGAAGCCCCTCAGTCTTCCAGTTCAGTGCCATGGCCTTCTCTCGGGGTGTTCATTACACTGTTTTATCTCAAAAGGGAACCTGTGATGGCCCGGATACTGCATCAACCTGTCTGATACCCGATGGCAGGGCCCATAGGAGAGTAAGAAATAAGGTGACATTTGGGACCTAACCAAGTGACAAGGAGAACGTCCTAATTAATAGCAGTTACACTGAACCATACATAAAACCCAGAAAACATACAGAGAATGAGACCGTGCATGTGCCTGGTACAAACCCTCATTTCAATGACTTCAAAACACAATGTGGAAGGTAGCTACAGGAAGAAGAGTGTCGTGAGTGTTTTTTATTTACTTTATTAACTAGGCAGAGTCAGTTAAGAACAAATTCTTATTTATCAATGACAGCCTAAGAACAGTGGGTTAACTGCCTTGTTTCGGGGCAGAACGCAGAATTTTTACTGGTAACTCGTTGCGATTTGCTCTTGGCACCTTTCGGTTACAGAGTCCAATGCTCTAACCACTAAGGCTATCCTGCCACTCCTGGTTGAAACAGGGCAGCGGCGTGTGTGTGTGACAGAGCAAGTCGTGTGTTGTGACGGGCAGCAGTGTGTGTGTGTGACAGGGCAGCAGTGTGTGTGTGTTGTGTGTGGACAGGTCAGCGTGTGTGTTGTAAGGTCAGCGTGTTGTGTGTGACCAGGGCAGCAGTGTGTGTGTGTGACAGGTCAGCGGTGTGTGTGTGTGACAGGGCAGCAGTGTTGTGTGTACAGGGCAGCGGTGGTGTGTGTGTGTGTGTGTGTGACAGGTCAGCGGTGTGCTGTTGTGTGTGACAGGCAGGGTGGGTGTGACAGGGCAGCGGGTGTGTGTGTGTGTGTGTGACAGGGCAGCGGTGTATGTGTGTGTGTGTACGTGTGTGTGACAGGGCAGTGGGGAGCTGACGCGACACTTTGGCACACACACGCTGCATTCTTTCTGCTGGACCTCAATGGGTAATGATCAAAAGACACACACGCACACATACTGTATACACCACACAACACACACATACTGTTACACACACATGCACAGCACACCACACACACACACACACCATACGACGCCCACGCACACACTCACGCTCATTGCACACAGATCTGACTGAATTATAACTGAGACTAAAAAAAGGACTAAAAACTACAGCTACACAACATTTGCGACACAGTTTGATGAACTAAACCCACAAGACCTGGATATGAACACAGATGTAAAAGATTGGTGCATGAAACACCACAGAATGTAACCAGTTGGCCCACATTTCACATGACTGTTATTCTATTCCATCTGTTCAGTGATCATAATGATCAGTATAAACGTGGCTTCCACTATCAATGCTTCCCTGATGATAACAGAACTATTGTAGGCTCTGAATTTGTGAATCCAAAACCCAACAGAGAATTAACTAAATAATTCCACCCCCGAGGGCCTCTAAAGTAGTTAAAACAACCTCAGTTTTTCGGCAACGGCACAAATCTAAAAATACTACTCCTCAATACCCATCCAACCCCTTTCCTTCCATAGCCAGAGGCTTCCACGAAGTCCCAAAGAGCGCGTTCCCAGACAGCATAACACAGATAGTGTGTGTGTGTGCGTGTGGGGCGATGGAGTGACTAGAATTCACTACAATCATCAAGAACCTCATCAACAACCTCAAATAGAGGGACTCATCTTATGTGTTTGTTTTTCTGAGTAAATCATCCTGTACAGGGGTCGTGCTCTGTGCTCCAGTAGACAAACACAACCACACAGTGACCTGGGCAATAACCAATATACTTCATTGCGATCATCACCACAGGCTGTGTGTCGTTTCCATGGGGGAAAAAAAACAAAACCAATTTTCTTCCGTGGTTCATATCTCTTGGACAAGATCCCACTTCTTTTTTTCCTTATGTGCGTCGTTCTTTTCTTTTTCTCTTTTTGCTTTCTCCCTCTCCCTTCTTCTTTTTTCTCCATGCGTTTTACGTTTGGGTTCTTTTCTTAGCTTTTCTTCCCTCCCCAGTCTCCACTACTGCTCAATACTGCTCTGGTCTTCCCGGTCTTCTCTACCTTCGTCTTTTTGCTTCTCTTTCTGCTCTCTCTCTTGCTTTCTTCGCCTTCCTTCTCGTTTCTTCTCAGTCTCTTCCTCTGTTCTTTTCTCTTCTAATAACCGGTCTCGTGCTCGGTGCTTTCTTTCTTCTTCTCCTGTCTCTATCTCCATGTCTCTATCTTCTCTTACAATCTTGTTCTTCGCTCCTCTCTCGCTTGTCTTCCTTTCCTCCCTACGTCTCAATACTTTTGCTTCCCTGGCTGTTCTTGCGTGCTCTCTCTCCACATTGCGGTCTCTCCCTCTTCTCCTCTCTCTGCTCGGAGTCTCCCTTCGTGATCGGGGGTTCTTTCGCTCTCTCCTCGTGCTTTGCTCTCGCGGGTCCTCCCTCATATCTGGTGTTCTTCTTCTCTCTCGTCTCTCTTTGCTTCTCTTGCGTCTCTCTCTCTCTCTCGTCGTGTCTCTTCGTGGCTGCGTGCTCGTCCTCTTCTCTCTGCGTGTGTCTCTGTCGTCACTGTTCTCCTGGTCGCCGGGCTTGCATTAGAAACCTGGGACACAACCTTTCAATCTTCTCCTTTGATCTCAACACAAGACAACGACTTAAAAGCTGGTTAAGCAGAGTTCTTATTTAAGGTTTTTGTTGTTGTAATCTCATACCGCACAGCACTAATAAATTATGCTACGTGTTCAAGCAGATGGGATTTGTGGTTTGGAATTTATTTTTTTCTATTCTTCTCGTTTAGTCCACAACCTGTCACATCTTCTCCTTGTCCCAGACAGACTAAACTGTAAGGCATCATTAACCTACCGATCTAAAATAGCACGATAAGAATGGATGGAATATTTCATTCTCGTTAGTCTTCTTTAGCAACTTTTGGTGTCAAGAAGGTGAACAAGACGTAATACACGTGGACACTTAAAATCCAAACAACGAAGTGTCTGGGTAAATCTCTGGGTTCAACATACTGTTAAAGATCTGCACGCATCATACCATACATGCCAGACATCACTTATTTATAATTACAATACATCAGCTCAAAACACAAACTACAATCACATGAAGAGTCAACAGATTTGTAAAAACACGATCAGGGACAGCAGGAGAGCCAGAGATAAAAACTGTTAGTAATAATCTAAAAATCTGTACACATATAGTAATGACCCACAGATAGTGGATAGTAAAGTCCCTTACCTCTGCTAAAGAAGCTGGTCCACATTTTCACTAACAGCAATCTCTTCTCTTTGCAGCCAGATTTTGTTCTCTTCTTTGATAGAGATGATAAAAAAAGAAACTAAAGAATCGAGAGAGAGAGAATCCAGGAGAGAGAGAATCCAGGAGAGAGAGAATCCAGGAGAGAGAGAATCCAGGAGAGAGAGCGTGCAGCTCTGTGTGCAGAGTGCTAGTGCTGGTTGTGCGTCTCAGCCTCTTATCCTCTATGTGACAATAGACTTTCGGGTCAATACTGCACCTTCACAGATCCTCAGCCGCTGCCTCATTCCCACTCTCAAAGGAAAGCCCCCACACTCCGGCAGCATGCAAGCTAGAGCAGCAGACAGGCAGACGCAAGCAGCACCCATTTGTGAGGAGGAGGAGGAGGAGAGAACAAAATCAGGCGAGCATCAGCGGGTGATTTCACTTACAGTTCTTGATGTTTGTTGTAATGAAGCGACCACGGGGTGAAGAGGAGGGAAAGAAAACAAGGGAGAATACATCTTATTTTCCTCCTTTTCTGATTCACTCATTCTCTTTCTATCGTTTGCTCCCTCTCTTATTTATTTTCTCTCTCTCTCTTCTTTCTCCCTCTGTCTTCTATCTCTCTACTCTCGCTCGCTCTATCTTTCTGTCTCTGTCTCCCTCCGTGTCTGTGTCTGTCTCTTTCTCTCTCTTTCTCTTCCCTCTCACACTCAGACCCAGCTAAACCAAACCAGACTAATGTATTTTCATAAATGGCTCTGCGGCTTTTCCCCACACAACCCAATGCTGTCAGACCGTCAACCAGCCGCTGACAATAATGCGTTCCATTTCAGCTCTAAACAGGTGAGACCAGACTAAATGGATGAGTTGTAAAAAAATGAAATGGCACACAACCATGAAACACAGAGTGAAATAACCAAAAGAGTGAATCCCTCCTACTAGCTAGGCTAGAGGCTGAAGTGAATGCCAACAGGGGTGACAAAATTGAGAAGTGGCTTGTACAAAGTGACACTTGTGAGAAATAGGGACAATGTTGCTAGTCACAGCAGTGTGAGTTAGTGTATGTGTAATAATAACAATAATATGGTGGGTACTTCTATTTGTCCTATTTCATGTACAGGTGTGTATTAATACATTTGTGCATTTTTTTTTTTTTTTTTTGCATAACCCAACTCCCCTGAGACACCCTCGGAGAGTGGGGTCACGGTTCTGCCATTATCAACGGTGACTGTTACGTTCCCCAGTTTCTGTGTTGTGGGTTTGTATGTGTGTGTATTTCAGGAAATGGCTTCCTGGATTCCTAAAGCAGCTGATTGGTCGGCCCCATCGCTGATTGGAGCTCTGACCCCTCCCTCTCATCAGGGGAAACAGCTGTCTCTTCAATTACCAACTCCTTCTCCAGCTTGATAAAAGCCAGTGTTCCTCCCTCAGGGAGGAGAGCTTCTTTTTATGTCATATGTTGGTTGTTGGTCAGTGAAAGTTTTGTTGATATTATTTTGTAGCCGCTCTTTCAGAGGTATGTGTATGCCAATAGGACTTAGTGTTTTTGGTTATTGAAATTGTTCACTTACATTTACATTTACATTTAAGTCATTTAGCAGACGCTCTTATCCAGAGCGACTTACAAATTGGTGCATTCACCTTATGATATCCAGTGGAACAACCACTTTACAATAGTGCATCTAACTCATTTAAGGGGGAGGGGGGGGGTTAGGAGGATTACTTTATCCTATCCTAGGTATTCCTTAAAGAGGTGGGGTTTCAGGTGTCTCCGGAAGGTGGTGATTGACTCCGCCTGACCTGGCGTCGTGAGGGAGTTTGTTCCACCATTGGGGTGCCAGAGCAGCGAACAGTTTTGACTGGGCTGAGCGGGAACTGTACTTCCTCAGAGGTAGGGAGGCGAGCAGGCCAGAGGGGATGAACGCAGTGCCCTTGTTTGGGTGTAGGGCCTGATCAGAGCCTGAAGGTACGGAGGTGCCGTTCCCCTCACAGCTCCGTAGGCAAGCACCATGGTCTTGTAGCGGATGCGAGCTTCAACTGAAGCCAGTGGAGAGGCGGAGGAGCGGGGTGACGTGAGAGAACTTGGAAGGTTGAACACCAGACGGGCTGCGGCGTTCTGGATGAGTTGTAGGGGTTTAATGGCACAGGCAGGGAGCCAGCCAACAGCGAGTTGCAGTAATCCAGACGGGAGATGACAAGTGCCTGGATTAGGACCTGCGCCGCTTCCTGTCGTAGGCAGGGTCGTACTCTGCGAATGTTGTAGAGCATGAACCTACAGGAACGGGTCACCGCCTTGATGTGAGTTGAGAACGACAGGGTGTTGTCCAGGATCACGCCAGTTCACTTAAAGTATTGGTTAATTCTTCTGTTTCATTTGTTCCCGGGGGGGAAGGGGAACGCACCTTGGGAGTGTTTAGGCAAGAGGCCTGCGGGCATACATAACCCGTAGTATTTAATCAGTCTATGCACACTAGGTAAGACCTGGGCGGACCACCCCTGTATTTTGGTTAGCGCGCCAGGTGGTGCTAAAGGTTAGTTAAGAAGTGGGAAGTGAAGAGAGGGGATTCCTTAACTTTTACTTTCTTTG
Source organism: Salvelinus sp. IW2-2015 (assembly GCF_002910315.2). Taxonomy (NCBI): domain Eukaryota; kingdom Metazoa; phylum Chordata; class Actinopteri; order Salmoniformes; family Salmonidae; genus Salvelinus; species Salvelinus sp. IW2-2015. The sequence continues at coordinate 29,561,436 of NC_036875.1, read as the reverse complement.
CTTTGGTTCCATCCAGCCCCTTTTCCCCACATTACCGTGTGTTAGGAATAATAAATTCCCTGTAAACGGTATTTTTCTCTGCCTCTGTTGTCCTTTCCCGCACCTACGATCACATACTTTTTTCACTCCCCGGGGAGTTGAGATGTAGCGGGGTGTTACATTCCCTCCAAGAGGTGTACGTAATAGCGACCCTGGAGCAATTAGGGTTAAGTGCCTTGCTCAAGGGCACATCATCAGATGTTTCACCTTGTTAACTCTAGGATTTGAACTAGTGACCTTTCGGTTACTGTCCCAACATTCTAACAGCTAGTGTGTGTGTGTCACTGGTGCCATCAGCTGCCAGGCAGAAGTATGTAACCGAATACTAGACCCTAATAGACAGGACAGGCCTACTCCTAATGTTAAAGCATGATGTCATGGTTTCATCCACTCACCATTCTCAAGGTCTGTGTGTAGGTGTGGCAGGCACCTGCTCATTCAGCATTTATTTTACATGACATTTAAGAGGCTTTTCAGGAACATGGTACAAGCTGTCATCAGATAGTTTAATGTATGTGTCCTAAATAGCACATATTCAAATATACATTTAAAATAAATCAGTTAATGTCAGCGCAGTAATGTGATGCATTTTCAAAAAGGCAGCGCAGGTGAGTTGAAAGGAAACTAAGTATGAAGATAAACAAGAGTAAAAGAAAAGAAGCCATGAAGCTTTCAACATGATTTACTTTCCATTCTTTCTCTCTGCAGGGAGATAAGGACATTCCATCTTTGTTCTAGCAGTTGAGCTAACAGCTTGTGTTGGTGAAGTGTCTTATAACATGGTTGACTATTCAGAAGTGGACAACGTGTTACGTACTGTAATATCCTTCCGTAAAGAATTGTCAATAGGCTACAATATCTTTGTCAAAAGCGATAATCTCAAAAGAGCTATTCAAACAAAATTCATATACATTACTGTTTCAGGAGGTGACAGCTGCTCAACAACATTCTAGGAGACTGACTAGCACACTACTAGGCTCAACGGCAGCTCTACTAAGTCACGCCTCTGATTCGTCAATGAGAATACAGCGTGATGTCTGGGATAGCACTACGAGACTAGTACACTACTGAATGAAACGCAGCTGTAACACATTCATTCATGTTTGTTTGGTTGTTTTGTGTAATCATGTCAAGATATACAGATAAATGAATGGATGGATGAATTAATGAATGGATGGATGAATTAATGGATGGATAGACAGACGGTGGAATGGAGGTGGGAACTAAGGGGCACAGCCACAGACTGACTGGGTAAGGAGGAGTGTTGTAGGGTTGTCTGGGTAAGGAGGAGTGTTGTAGGGTTGTCTGGGTAAGGAGGAGTGTTGTAGGGTTGTCTGGGTTAAGGAGGAGTGTTGTAGGTTGTCTGGGTAAGGAGGAGTGTTGTAGGGTTGTCTGGTAAGGAGGAGTGGGTAGGGTTGTCTGGGTAAGGAGGAGTGTTGTAGGGTTGTCTGGGTAAGGAGGAGTGTTGTAAGGTTGTCTGGGTAAGGAGGAGTGTTGTAAGGTTGTCTGGGTAAGGAGGAGTGTTGTAGGGTTGTCTGGGTAAGGAGGAGTGTTGTAGGGTTGTCTGGGTCAGGAGGAGTGTTGTAGGGTTTTCTGGGTAAGGAGGAGTGATAAATCAAATGTGTGGAGAGAGAGAGCCAAGCCCAGAGCAGTTCAGTGTGCCATGGCCACACTGTGACCCCCAATGTGTGTTATTACTCAAAACCTTTGAGGAAACCCATTGCACTTCATACACAGGTATGTGGACACCCCTTCAAATGAGTGGATTCGGCTATTTCCCGTTGCTGACAGGTGTATAAAATCGAGCACACGGCCGTGCAATCTCCATAGACAAACACTGGCAGTAGAATGACCCGTATATAAAAACTCACTGAGTTTCAACGTGGCACCGTCATAGGATGTCACCTTTCCAACAAGTCCATTCGTCAAATGTCTGCCCTGCTAGAGCTGCCTGATCAACTGTAAGTGATATTATTGTGAAGTGGAAACGTCTAGGAGCAACACCGGCTCAGCAGCGAAGCTCACAGAACGGGACCGCCGAGTGCTGAAGCACGTAGCGAGTAAAAATCATCTGTACTCGGTTGCAACACTCAGTACCGAGATCCAAACTGCCTCTCGAAGCAACGTCAGCACAAGAACTGTTCGTCAGGCGCTTGAAATGTGTTACCATTGCTGAGCAGCTGCACACAAGCCTAAGATCAATATGCACAAGATACCAAGAGTTGGCTGGAGTGGTGTAAAGCTACCCGCCATTGGACTCTGGAGCAGTGGAAACGCCTTTCTCTGGAGTGATGGATCATGCTTCACTATCTGACAGATCTGGGTTTGTCAGATGCCAGATTTGGCAGATGCCCGAATGCATAATGTTAAGTTTGGTGGAGGAGGAATAATGGTCTGGGGCTGTTTTTCATAGTTCGGGCTAGGCCCTTTAGTTCCAGTGAAGGGAAATCTTAACTCTACAGCATACAATGACATTCTAGATGATTCTGTGCTTCCAACTTTGTGACAACAGTTTGGGGAAGGCTCTTTCCTGTTTCAGCATGACAATGCCCCAGTTCACAAAGCGAGGTCCATACAGAAATGGTTTGTCGAGATCGGTGTGGAAAACCTTGACTGGCCTACACAGAGCCCTGACCTCAACTCCATTGAACACCTTTGGGATGAATTGGAATGCTGACTGCGAGCCAGGCCTAATCGCCCAACATCAGTGCCCGACCTCACTAATGCTTGTGGCTGAATGGAAGCAAGTCCCCGCAGCAACGTTCCTTCAAAAAAACATCTCGTGGAAAGCCTTCCCAGAAGAGTAGAGGCTGTTATAGCAGCAAAGGGGGGACCAACTCCATATTCATGCCCATGATTTTGGAATGAAATGTTCAACGAGCAGGTTGAAGTGTTGGTCATGTAGTGTATATCTGACAGTGGAGGCTGCTGAGGGGAAGAATACTCATAATCATGGCTGGAACGGCTCAAATGGAATGGCATCAAACCATGTGTTTGATGTACTTGATACCATTCCACTGATTCCGCTCCAGCCATTACCACGAGCCTGTCCTCCCCAATTAAGGTGTCACCAACCTCCTGTGATATTTGAGTACAGCTACCTAAAGGGATTTTGTAGTCATTACTGAAACCAATAGTCACTATGACCCTGTAGAAGGTCCAGATTTTAGTTGTATCAGCTTGAAGAAAAAAAAGTATCCACCCACAATAATTTCCCAGTGTTCCTTGCCTTTTTCTTGAATTGTAGAGTTTACCGCCCATGAGTGTATTTGTTAGTGACATAGGCATCGTTGTTGAATTCATTCATTTTCAATCCTGTGGCCTTCACCAAGTAAGTTCTGAGGCAAATATTATCATTAACCTCTTTATGACAATACATTGTATATCTCATAAGGCTTTCATTGGAGGTCTAGCTTTACCCTAACACAGTGGCCTGAAACTCATGGTTTACATGCCACATCAGGTCTGCAAGTGGGGTTGCACATTTCTGCTAACTGTCCAGTAAAATAATCCTGGTTGGAAGATTTCCAGGAATCTTCCAACCAGGATTTCTGTAAAACCTAGGACATCTACCAGAATGTTATAACCCCACCTTCAAGTCACATTATGCTGGCTTGCATAATGACTGCCAGGGTTAGGAACAGTGTGAGGAGAATACCTAAGCCATTTAAATTATAACAACTATTTTAGTAATGGGTGTAATAGATCTAACTAAATGATTGGATTAGTTAAGAAAACAATATGTTATTTATCTTTGTGTAGCATAAGATTGTTCAATCAATCACTGAATGTACAAAAAAAACACAGGTATTAAAAACAATTCCAAAAGATCTACCTGCAGTAGAGCATGTAGGGTGAAAAGGTAATTTGTTATCATAACTTAAAAAATAGTTGATATGACTTCTCATTTAGTTTTGAGTCAGTACCACCTACACATTTTAAGTAATAATGACTTTTCATTGACTTAGAGTTCAACTTACAGCCAGCCTACCCTGCTGCGCCAAAACAGCCTGCCAGTCCTGCTTTCCAAGATAAACAGCCAGCCCAGCCAGCCACCTGACAAAAACAGCCAGCCAGACAGAAACAGCCAGCCAGCCCCGTTTCCCGAGCTGAGCCAGACAGAAAGTGGCAGAAGCAGGCACTACAGTGGAGGCCAAGCCTAAGCAGCTTAATGAGGAAGGTTTTTCAATGCCAAGGTATTAGTATATCAACAAAAAGTTGCCTTAATATCCTACTACAAAATGTTTGTAATGTTAATATGTGTCAGTTCTGTGGTTTGTCATACTGTGTAAATGGGAATATATGCACTGTGCCTAATGTGAAGCACTTCTGGAGGGAGCCTTGGCCTTGAGCAGTAATGAGTATACACATAAAAACATAAGCCTTTGTCTACCTTGGCGAGGAGAGAGAAATACAACATATTTGTTTCCGAACATCAAACAAAACAGAAAAAGCTTTTATTCAAATGGTTATTTAATCCAAGGACATATAAAACTGAATTCCCAGAAAGCCTCTACCAGTTCAGTACACTCTACAGTCAGTGAGCTTCTACTAATCTAAGACTTACATTCTAAACAGTCTGAAATGCCAGTCTGCTGAAGCAACCCATGGTAAGGTATTAGGCGTACTGTAGAGGCCTACACGAGTCCAAAAAGTTGGACCTGTGTCACGATCCTGACCTGTTTTCTGTTAGTTTTGTATGTGTTAGTTGGTCAGGACGTGAGTTTGAGTGGGCAGTCTATGTTTTCTGTTTCTATGTTGGTTTAAAGGGTGACCTAATATGGCTCTCAATTAGAGGCAGGTGTTTTTCATTTCCTCTGATTGAGAGTCATATTAAGGTAGGTGTTTTCACACGGTTTGTTTGTGGGTGGTTGTCTCCTGTGTCTGTGTCTATGTTACACCATACGGGACTGTTTCGTGCGTTCGTCATTTTGTGTAGTCATTTTCCTGTTCGTGTTTTCTTCGTGTTTCATGTAAGTTCGTCGTCCAGGTCTGTCTACATCGTTTTGTTGTTTTGTAATATATCAAGTGTTCTTCGTGTGTTTAGTTCGTCTTGTAAATAAATCATTATGTATTCACAACCCGCTGCGCCTTGGTCGAATCACTACTCCTCCTCTTCGTATGAAGAGGAGGAGGAACACCGTTACAGAACCACCCACCAAATAACCAGAACCAAGCAGCGGTGTAACGGGAGGAAGGGACAACGCAAGAAGGAGGAATGGACATGGGAGGATGTTTTGGACGGTAAAGGTTGCTACACATGGGAGGAAATCCTGGCTGGAAGGGATCGCCTCCCATGGGAACAGCTGGAGGCACTGAGGAGAGCAGAGGCAACCGGAGAAGGGAACCGGCGTTATGAGGGGACGCGTCTAGCACGGAAGCCCGAAAAGCCCGTGAGTACTACCCAAAAATGTATTGGGGGGGGGCTAAGAGGTAGTGGGCCCTAACCAACAATGCAGTACAGTAGGTAGGACGTAGACGGCGGACGTAAAGGTAACGTAAAGGTAATGGCGGACTGAACGAAGTTATGTAGAGCACCTCAAGATAAAACATAATATTCGAAATATCTGCTAAATTAGACTAAAATATTAGCACTAAATAATCTGGTGGGTGATAACCTTCAATCTGGATAATAACACAAAACAAATCCTAAGACTAGAGACATTTATCGACAAATATTACGAAAACAAGCAACACCCAAACATGACGGAGAGTAAGACAGGGGAACCGATTTCAAAACGAAAACGTGACTCCTCAACCGACACGGATGATCTAATATTCTCAACACCGGCAATGGTAAAGGTCGAAACCGATCTGTTAAAATCAATAAATGACAAACTGGGTATACTTGAATTAGTTAGTAAAGATATAAAAGAGTTGAAGGCAAGCCTAGAGATGAGTGATGAAAAAGCTGCGGCTTTGGAGAAGGAAACACACGCGCTAAAAGGGACGGTCAATAAGATTGAAACCGAAATGAATGAATTTAAAAAGGAGAACAACGTTCTGAAGGAATGCTTACTGGACATACAAACTAGATCCATGA
>NC_036875.1:29554093-29555254 GCF_002910315.2 Salvelinus sp. IW2-2015 | reverse complement strand
GAAAACACTCTAAAGTTTCCAAAACTGTTAAAATAATGTCTGTGAGTATAACAGAACTGATATGGCAGGCGAAAACCTGAGGAAAATCCATCCATGAAGTGCTATTATTTTGAAATTGTGTTTTTCCATTGAAAGCCTATCCACCATTCAAAGACTTATGACGCAGTTCACGATCTCTATGGCTTCCACTACATGTGGCCAGTCTTTAGGCATTGTTTCAGGCCTTTACTCTGAAAAATKAGGGAGAAATATTACTTTCAATGAGAGGACAGTGGACATTTCCAGACATGAGTCCTGCGCGTGACCGGGAGTGCACGTTTCTTGTTTTTCTTTTCTATTGACGAAGCTTTTGTCCGGTTGAAATATGATCGATTATTCATAACAAAAACAACCTGAGGATTGATTATAAACATCGTTTGACATGTTTCTACGAATTTTATGGTACTTTTTTGATTTTTCATCTGTCTGTTGTGACCTGTCCGCTTTGTTCCAATGGATTATTGAACAAAATTTACCAACAAAACTACGATTTTTGAATTGACGAACTTTATCGAACAAAACAAACATTTATTGTGTAACATGGAGTCTTGGGAGTGCAACCATATGAAGATCATCAAAGGTAAGTGATACATTTTATCGCTATTTCTGACTTTTGTTACTCGTCTACTTGGCTGGTTACTGTTTGTAATGGTTTGTCTGCTGGGCGCTGTTCTCAGATAATCGCATGGTTTGCTTTCGCCATAAAGTATTTTTGAAATCTGACACSGTGGTTGGATTAACAAGAAGTTAATCTTTAAATAGATGTATAACACTTGTATGTTTCATTAATTTTTATAATGAGTATTTCTGTTTTGAATTTGGCGCTCTGCAATTTCACTGGATGTTGGCCAGGTGGGACGGTAGCGTCCCACACCCCCTAGTGAAGTTCTAAAGCAGAAAAAAAGTAATTTAGAAAAACAAAACCAAATAGTTTAATAGATGTGCAGAAAGACTGACAGTCATGGCAGACAGATTGGTTACAGTCATGCCAGACAGGTTACAGTCATGGCAGACAGGTTGGTTAGTCATGCCAGACAGGGTGGTTACAGTCATGGCAGACAGGTTGGTTACAGTCATGGCAGACAGGTTGGTTACAGTCATGGCAGACAGGTTACCGTCATG
>NC_036875.1:29474233-29552392 GCF_002910315.2 Salvelinus sp. IW2-2015 | reverse complement strand
GTCAAGAACTACAGGAAACGTATGATCTCTGTAATTGCAAACAAAGGATTCTGTACCAAATATTAAGTTCTGCTTTTCTGATGTATCAAAATACTTATGTCATGCAATAAAATGCGAATTAATTATTAAAAATCATACAATGTGATTTTCGGGATTTTTGTTTTAGATTCGTCTCTCACAGTTGAAGTGTACCTATGATAAAAATATACAGACCTCTACATGCTTTGTAAGTAGGAAAATCGGCAAAATTCGGCAGTGTATCAAATACTTGTTCTCCCACTGTATATATTTACCCCAAAAAAATGGGGATTGGAAATGATGCAGACAATTACATTGGAAACAACATTCTTTACACAATATTAAGCTGATCCACCCCCCAAAAAATAAATAATAATAATATAAAATAAAAATAATAAAAGAAAAAGATAAAAAAAAGTAAAAAATATATAAAAAATTCCACCTCCCCGCACTGGTAGGGCTGATGGGCATTGGCAGTGTCATGAGGCCGGCTCAACGCGCTGGTCACCAGTGCTGTCCTCGGGCCGGCTTACATGGCACCGCCTTCGCATGGTGTCCCCGGTCGCCTACATAGCCCGGTGCGGGTTATTCCACCTCCCGCACTGGTCGGGCGACGGGGAGCATTCAACAGGTAAGGTTGGGCAGGCTCAATGCTCAAGGGAGCCAGTACGCTTGCACGGTCCGGTATTCCGGCGCTACCTCCCGCCCAGCCAGTACCACCAGTGCCTACACTACGCACCAGTTTTCCAGTGCGTCTCCAGAGCCCTGTTCCTCCTCACGCACTCTCCCTCTGGTGCGTGTCTCCAGCCCAGTGCCTCCAGTTCCGCGACCAGCTAAGCCACCTGTGCGTCTCCAGAGCCCTGTACACACTGTTCCTTCTCCCCGTACTCGTCCTGATGTGCGTGCACTCAGCCCGTGCCACCAGTGCCGGTACCACGCACCAGCCTATAGTGCGCTTCGAGAGGTCAGTGTGCCCTGTCCTGCTCCCGCACTAGGCTTGAAGTGCGTGTCTCCAGTCCGGTGCCTCCAGTTCCGGCACACGTACCAGGCCTACAGTGCGTCTCAGCCGGCCAGAGTCTGCCGTCTGCCCAACGGCGCTGAACTGTCCGTCTGCAAGCGCTGCATGAACTGCCCGTCTGTATTGAGCCTTCAAAGCCGCGTCTGCCATGAGCCTACAGAGCCTTCCGCCAGACAGGACGCTAGAGCCTTCCGCCAGACAGGAGCCGCTAGAGCTTTCCGCCAGACAGGAGCAGCCAAAGCTTCCGCTAGACAGGTCAGTCTGAGCCATCCGTCTCCGCAGCGCCATCTGAGCCATCCGTCTCCTCAGAGCATCTGAGCCATCCGTTCCCAGCGCCGTCTGAGCCATCCGTCTGTCCGAGCATTGAGCCGCCCGTCTGTCCAGAGCCGTCAGAGCCGTTAGTCAGTCAGGAGCCGCTAGACATTCGCCAGATGCAGATCTGCCAGAGCCGCCAACTAGACAGGATCTGCCAGAGCCGCCAACCAGACAGGATCTGCCAGAGCGCCAACCAGACAGGATCTGCCAGAGCCGCCACCAGACAGGATGCCAGCGCCAACCAGACGGATCTGCCAGAGCCGCCAGCGACCATGAGCGTCCAGACCGCCAGCGAGCCATGAGTGTCCAGAGCCGCCAGCGAGCCATGAGCGTCCAGAGCGCCAGCCGCCATGAGCTGCCGCTCAGCCCAGAGCGGCCATTAAATCCAGAATGCCCCTCAGTCCGAGCTGTCTCTCTGTCCGGAGCTGCTTTCAGTCCGGAGTTGCCCCTCTATCCTGAGCTACCCTCTATCCTGACCTACCTCTCTGTCCTGTGCTATATCTCTGTCCTGAACTACCTTATCCCGGTGCTGCCCCTTGTCTCGATGTTACCCAGGAAATTGTGGTGGAATAGGAGGGTGGTCAGTCGTAGGGGGAAACGGAAGCTGGGATTGACTATGGTGGGTGGGGACTCCCGCAGAGCCTGAGCCACCACCGTGGTCAGATGCCCACCCAGACCCTCCCCTAAACTTTGTGCTGGTGCGCCCGGAGTTCGCACCTTAAGGGGGGGGTTATGTCACGATCCTGACCTGTTTTCTGTTAGTTTGTATGTGCTAGTTGGTCAGGACGTGAGTTTGGGTGGGCAGTCTATGTTTTCTGTTTCTATGTTGGTTTAAAGGGTGACCTAATATGGCTCTCAATTAGAGGCAGGTGTTTTCATTTCCTCTGATTGAGAGTCATATTAAGGTAGTGTTTTCACACGGTTGTTTGTGGGTGGTTGTCTCCTGTGTCTGTGTCTATGTTACACCATACGGACTGTTTCGTGCGTTCGTCATTTTGTGTAGTCATTTTCCTGTTGTGTTTTCTTCGTGTTTATGTAAGTTCGTCGTCCAGTCTGTCTACATTTTTGTTGTTTTGTAATATATCAAGTGTTCTTCGTGTGTTTAGTTCGTCTTGTAAATAATCATTATGTATTCACAACCCGCTGCGCCTTGGTTCGAATCACTACTCCTCCTCTTCGTATGAAGAGGAGGAGGAACACGTTACAACCTGGAGCTTTCCCATCCACACCTGATAGCATAAATAATACAAATTTAATAAGAGACCATTTGAAAGGACTTTGATGACAACTAGACCCGTTCCGTATAGACCCGGTCGGATAAAGACCTGATCCGATCCTTACCCAAATGAGGGAAGCAATCCCAATTTGATTACAAGGTACCTGTCACACTGCATCAAACCGGTGAAGCTAGTTGAGCTAGATAATTAGGCTAATTGAGGCTGCATGCGCTTCTCATCCTACACATACTGGCTGTCCTAAAAAAACAAATAGACTGACAGAAAGCCACCCTGCAAACTGGTAGATGACTCATTCTGGCCTGGGGACCATGTCAGAGTCATTCACCCATGATGTGTAGACAATTCACTTGACCCTAACAGCCTGACAGATTACTGGATCCTGTCCTGGCATGTCCTTATTGCCAGACCATTAGCCACGAGGTTGGCAGTAACTGGGGGTTGCCTTGCCCTACACTACCCTGACCTAAGTGTGTGTGCAGCCGGAGTAGCCTTCAGGTTGAAGAGGTGAATCATTAACTGGAGGGTTGCCTTGCCCTACTACCCTCTGACCTTAGTGTGTGTTGCCAGCCGCAGTAGCCTTCAGGTTGAAGAGGTGAATCATTAACTGGAGGGTTGCCTGCACTACACTACCCTGACCTTAGTGTGTGTTGCTGCCAGCCGCAGTAGCCTTCAGGTTGAAGAGGTGAATCATTAACTGGAGGGTTGCTTGCCCTACACTACCCTGACCTTAGTGTGTGTTGTGCAGCCGCAGTAGCCTTCAGGTTGAAGAGGTGAACCATTAACTGGAGGGTTGCCTTGCCTACACTACCCTGACCTTAGTGTGTGTTGCCAGCCGCAGTGCCTTCAGGTTGAAGAGGTGAATCATTAACTGGAGGGTTGCCTTGCCCTACACTACCCTGACCTTAGTGTGTTGCCAGCCGCAGTAGCTTCAGGTTGAAGAGGTGAATCATTAACTGGAGGGTTGCCTTGCCCTACACTACCCTGACCTTAGTGTGTGTTGCCAGCCGCAGTAGCTTCAGGTTGAAGAGGGAATCATTAACTGGAGGTTGCCTTGCCCTACACTACCCTGCTTGTGTGTGTTGCTGCCAGCGCAGTAGCCTTCAGGTTGAAGAGGTGAATCATTAACTGGAGGTTGCCTTGCCCTACACTACCCTGACCTTAGTGTGTGTTGCCAGCTGCAGTAGCCTTCAGGTTGAAGAGGTGATCATTAACTGGAGGTTGCCTGCCCTACACTACCCTGACCTTAGGTGTGTTGCCAGCCGCAGTAGCCTTCAGGTTGAAGAGGTGAATCATTAACTGGAGGGTTGCCTTGCCCTACACTACCCTGACCTTAGTGGTGTTGCTGCCAGCCGCAGTAGCTTCAGGTTGAAGAGGTGAATCATTAACTGGAGGGTTGCCTTGCCACACTACACCCTGACCTTAGTGTGTGTTGCTGCCGTGCCAGCCGCAGTAGCCTTCAGGTTGAAGAGGTGAATCATTAACTGGAGGGTTGCCCTGCTCTGACCCTTTTTTTTATTTTACCCTTATTTTACCAGGTAAGTTGACTGAGAACACATTTACAGCAATGATCTGGGGAATAGTTACAGGGGAGAGGAGAGGGATGAATGAGCCAATTGGAAGCTGGGGATGATTAGGTGACCATGATGGTATGAGGATCAGATTAGGAATTTAGCCAGGACACCAGGGTTAACACCCCTACTCTTTCAATAAATGCCACAGAGAGCCAGGACACCCGTTTAACATCCCATCCAAAAGACAGCACCATACACAGGGAAATGTCCCCAAACACTGCCCTGGGGTATTGGGATATTTTTTTTAGACCATAGGAAAAGGTGCCTCCTACTGGCCCCCCAACACCACTTCCAGCAGCATCTGGTCTCCCATCCAGGGACCAACCCTGCATAGCTTCAGAAGCGAGCCAGCAGTGGGATGCAGGGTGGTATGCTGCTACACTCTTAAGAAAAAGGGTTCCAAAAGGGTTCTTCGGCTGCCTCCATAGGATAATCCTTTTTGGTTCCAGGTAGGACCCTGTTTGCTTTCAGGTAGAACCCTCTGTGGAAAGGCTTCTACATAGAATATACCAGGAACCAAAGCGTTATACCTGGAACCAAAAAGGGTTCTTCAACGTTCTTTTTCCTATGAGTGTAGTAGTACTATCCTGACCTACTCTGACTTGCCTTAACTGCTGCCCTTGTGTAACATGCCTGACCTGACCTGGTCATGTCCTTAGCATGTGTAGCTAGGCTGCCAGCAGATTGCATGACTCTCCTAAATGACTTAGTAGTCTAATCTTGTTATATCTGGTTATAGGCTGACTGGTGCTTTGATCATGACTACGGCTCATGACAGCCTGCTAGTAGCTGGGTGGGAAAACAGGACATAGTAGGATTTTGCATTTAGTATCCACAGGCAGACATGGCCCTGAAGGTTGTCCTACTTCTAGTCAAGCTCATGACAGCATGCTGGGTGAAGAGAAGGAGAGGACGGATATGCCACTAAGAGGACACTTTTATCCAAAGTGACTGCTGCTGGAAAAATGTATGTGTTATGGCTTTACACTCCCTGCTATATTGTGGATAAAGAGTTACCTGTCTAACAGAACACAGAGGGTGTTCTTTAATGGAAGCCTCTCCAACATTAATCCACGTAGAATCAGTAATTCCCAGGGAAGCTATCAGGCCCCATAATTTTTTCAATCTCTATTAACGTCATGCCACTGGCTTTGAGTAAAGCAAGTGTGTCTATGCATGCAAATGACTCAACACTAATACCGTCAGCTAGCACAGCGACTGAAATGACTGCAACACTTAACAAAGAGCTGCAGTTAGTTTCAGAGTGGGTGGCAAGGAATAAATTAGTCCTAAATATTTCTAAAACTAACAGAACTGCATTTGGGGCAAATCATTCACTAAACCCTAAACCTCAACTAAATCTCATAATAAATAATGTGGAAATTGAGCAAGTTGAGGTGACTAAACTGCTTAGATTAACCCTGGATTGTAAATCAAGTTTATTTTATATAGCCCTTCGTACATCAGCTAATATCTCGAAGTGCTGTACAGAAACCCAGCCTAAAACCCCAAACAGCAAGCAATGCAGGTGTAGAAGCACGGTGGCTAGGAAAAACTCCCTAGAAAGGCCAAAACCTAGGAAGAAACCTAGAGAGGAACCAGGCTATGAGGGGTGGCCAGTCCTCTTCTGGCTGTGCCGGGTGGAGATTATAACAGAACATGGCCAAGATGTTCAAAATGTTCATAAGTGACAAGCATGGTCAAATAATAATCAGGAATAAATGTCAGTTGGCTTTTCATAGCCGATCATTAAGAGTTGAAAACTGTCATGAGCTGTCATGGTCAATACATATTGGTACAACAGTAGCTAGGATGGGGGGAAGTCTGTCCATAATAAAGCGCTGCTCTGCCTTCTTAACAACACTATCAACAAGGCAGGTCCTACAGGCCCTAGTATTGTCGTACCTGGTCTACTGTTAAGTCGTGTGGTCAGGTGCCACAAAGAGGGACTTAGGAAAATTGCAATTGGCTCAGAACAGGGCAGTACGGCTGGCCCTTGGATGTATACAGAGAGCTAACATTAACAATATGCATGTCAATCTCTCCTGGCTCAAAGTGGAGGAGGGATTGACTTCATCACTACTATTTCTGAGAGGTATTGGCATGGTAAATGCACCACTCGGACACCCATGCATACTCCACATGCTACAAGAGGTCTCTTCACAGTCCCCAAGTCCAGAACAGACTATGGGAGGCGCACAGTACTACATAAAGCCATGACTATATGGAAGTCTATTCCACATCAAGTAACTGATGCAAGAAGTCAAATTAGATTTAAAAAACAGATAAAAAAACACCTTATGGAACAGCAGGGATTGTGAAGCAACACAAACATAGGCACCGACACATACATACACACACACACACGATAACACAAATTCAAATCAAAATAAAATTTTATTGGTCACATACACATGGTTAGCGGATGTTATTGTGAGTGTAGTGAAATGCGTATGCTTCTAGATCCGACAGTGCAGCAATAACTAACAGGTAATATCTAACAATTCCACAACAAAACCTAATATCTAACAAATTCCACAACAAAACCTAATACACACAATCTAGTAAAGAAATGGGATAAGAATATATAAATATAAAATATATGGATGAGCAGTGACAGAGCGGCTAAGATGCAATAGATAGAATAGATAGTGTAGGATACAGTATATGAGATAAGTAATGCGAAATATGTAAACATTCTTAAAGTGGCATTATTAAAGTGACTAGTGTTCCATTTATTAAAGTGGCCAATGATATCAAGTCTGTAGGCAGGCAACCGCCTCTCTGTGCTAGTGATAGCTGTTTAACAATCTGAAGGCCTTGAGATAGAAGCTGTTTTTCAATCTCTCTGTCCCAGCTTTGAAGCACATGTACTGACCTCGCCTTCTGGATGGAAGCGAGGTGAACAGGCAGTGGCTCGGGTGGTTACTGTCCTTGATGATATTTTTTGCCTTCCTGTGACATCGGGTGTTGTAGGTGTCCTGGAGGGCAGGTAGTTTACTCACGGTGATGCATTGTGCAGACCGCACCACCCTCTGCGGAGGGTGTGGGCGGTGCAGTTCCCGTACCAGGCGGTGATACAACCCGACAAGATGCTCTCGATTGTGCGCCTGTAAACGTTAGTGAGGGTTTTCGCTGACAAGCCACATTTTTTCAGCCTCCTGAGGTTGAAGAGGCGCTGTTGCGCCTTCTTCACCACACTGTCTGTGTGTGTGGATAATTTCAGTTTGTCGGTGATATGTATACCGAGGAACTTAAAACTTTCCACCTTCTCCACTGCTGTCTCGTCAATGTGAATAGGGGGGTGCTCCCTCTGCTGTTTCCTGAAGTCCACGATCATCTCTTTTATTTTGCTGACATTGGTTATTTTCCTGACACCACACTCCGAGGGCCCTCACCTCCTCTCTGTAGGCCGTCTCATCGTTGTTGGTAATGAAGCCTACCACTGTAGTGTCGTCTGCAAACTTGATGATTGAGTTGGAGGTGTGCATGGCCATGCAGTCGTGGGTGAACAGGGAGTACAGGAGGGGGTTGAGAACGCACGCTTGTGGGGCCCCAGTGTTGAGGATCAGCGGAGATGTTGTTTCCTACCCTCACCACCTGGGGGCGGACCGTCAGGAAGTCCAGAACCCAGTTGCACATGGCGGGGTCAAGACCCAGGAACTCAAGCTTAATGATGAGTTTGGAGGGTACTATGGTGTTGAATGCTGAGCTGTAGTCTATGAACAGCATTTTTACATAGGTATTCCTCTTGTCCAGATGGGATAGGGCAGTGTGCAGTGTGATGGAGATTGCATCGTCTGTGGACCTATTGGGGTGGTAAACAAATTTAAGTGGGTCTAGGGTGACAGGTAGGGTGGAGGTGATATGATCCTTGACTAGTCTCTCAAAGCACTTCATGATGACAGAAGTGAGTGCTACGTTGCGAGAGTCATTTAGTTCAGTTACCTTAGCTTTCTTGGGAACAGGAACAATGGTGGCCATCTTGAAGCATGTGGGGAGAGCAGACTGGGATAGGGATTGATTGAATATGTCCGTAAACACACCAGCCAGCTGGTCTGCGCATGGTCTGAGGACGCGGCTAGGACATGCCGTCTGAGCCGGCAGCCTTGCGAGGGTTAATTAACACGTTTAAATGTTTTACTTATTTCAGCCACGGAGAAGGAGGAGAGCCCACAGTCTTTGGTAGCGGGCCGTGTCGGTGGCACTGTATTGTCCTCAAAGCGGGCAAAGAAGTTGTTTAATTTGTCTTGGAGCAAGACGTTGACGTCCGCGAAAGGGCTGGTTTTCTTTTTGTAATCCGTGACAGTCTGTAGATCCTGCCACATACGTCTCGTGTTTGAGCCGTTGAATTGCGACTCCACTTTGTCTCTATACTGACACTTTGCTTGTTTGATTGCCTTACGGAGGGAATAACTATGCTGTTTGTATTCGGCTATTTTCCCAGTTGCCTTGCCATGATTAAATGCAGTGGTACGTGCTTTCAGTTTTGTACGAATGCTGGCATCAATCCACGTGTACTGGTTAGGGAAGGTTTTAATAGTCACAGTGGGTACAACATCTCCTATACACTTCTTATATACTTGCTCACAGAGTCAGTGTATATGTCAATGTTGTTCTCTGAGCCTACCCGGAACATATCCCAGTTCACGTGATCGAAGCAATCTTGAAGCGTGGAATCCGATTGGTCAGACCAACATTGGATAGACCTAAGCACGGGCGCTTTCTGTTTTAGTTTCTGCCTATAGGAGGGGAGCAACAAGATGGAGTCATGGTCAGATTTGCCAAAAGGAGGGTGGGGGAGGGCCTTGTATGCGTCGCGGAAGTTAGAGTAGCAATGGTCGAGTGTGTTACTGCAATCGATATGCTGATAGTAGCCTTGTTTTAGGTAGCCTTGTTCTCAAATTAGCTTTGTTAAAATCCCTAGCTATAATAAATGCAGCCTCAGGATATATGGTTTCCAGCTTGCATAAAGTCCAGTGAAGTTCCTTGATGGCCGTCTTGGTATCCGCTTGCGGGGGGATATACACGGCTGTGACAATAACCTAGGAAAGTTCTCTTGGGAGATAATACGGTCGGCATTTGATTGTGAGGAATTCTAGGTCAGGTGAACAAAAGGACGTGAGTTCCTGTATGTTGTTACAATTATACCATGAGTCGTTAATCATGAAACATACACCCCCGCCCTTCTTCTTACCGGAGAGATGTCTATTCCTGTTGTCGCGATGCACTGACTCTGACAGCATGTCCCAAGCTAGCCATGTTTCCGTGAAACAGAGTATAATACAATCTCATATATCTCTTTGGAAAGCAACTCTTGCCCTAATTTCGTCTACTTTGTTAACTAGGGACTGGACATTAGCGAGTAATATACTTGGAAGCAGTGGGTGGTGTGCGCGCATCCGAAGCCTCACTAGAAGACCGCTCTAGCACCCTCTCCTCAGGCGTTGTTTTGGGTCGGCCTCTGGAATCAGTTCAAATGCCCTGGGAGGTGCAGACAAAGGATCCGCTTTGGGAAAGTCGTATTCCTGCTTGTGCTGGTAAGTTGATGTCTCTCTGATATCCAAAGTTCTTCCTGGCTGTATGTAATAGCACTTAAGGTTTTCTGGGCTAACAATGTAAGAAATAATACATAAATAAACAAAATACTGCACAGTTTCCTAAGAACTAGAAGCGAAGCTGCCATCTCTATCGGCGCCATCTTTCTACATACACACTATACACACACGTACACATGGATTTTGTACAGTAGATATGTGGTAGTGGTGGAATAAGGCCCTGAGGGCACACAGTGTGTTGTGAAATCTGTGAATGTATTGTAATGTTTTTAAAATTGTATAACTGCCTTAATTTTGCTTGACCCCAGGAAGAGTAGCTGCTACCTTGGCAGGAACCAATGGGAACACATAATATATACAGTACAGTGAATGCATAGGGAATCAATTCCTACAGGGAATTGAGCCCGCGAACTTCGCAGTGTTGTCATCGTGACACTCTTACCAACCAAGCCACACGGGACCATAGCAGAGTTTGGTCTATCCACTGAGGGACAGTAGCTCTGAAGGTTGCCCTATGTAATCGCTGCAGGAATTGAACCCACAACCTTGGCATGGAAGGGTGTTGGGAGTACAGAGCAGGTTCTAGTATCTACTAAGTGAGGTTGTCCTACTCCTAGCCAGCTCATCAGAAGTCTCACTGAGTGGCTGTCTGGTTGGTTGACAGACAGACAGACAGACAGACGTTTGATTGTGTTTGAATACCAAATTGTCCGTGCAGAGCTGCACTCATACGGAAAATTGGATCATTACATTTGCATAATTTATATTGCTCAAACGGGAGTTGTTTCTATGAGGGGGAAAAGTAAAGAAAAAGGTTTTGGACAGAATTGAACAATATGGGGGGTGTTGTTGGTGTCACCATCTGTTTAGAGAGAGAGATGTAATGATGAGGAACACACATACATGTACACGTACACACGTACACACGTACACACACACACACACATACACACACAAACAAACAAACACTCAGGAAGTATGTTCTCCTAGATTCAGTCAAATATGCAAAGCGAGGAAGCAGAAACAGGGTCAGTGTTAGAGACCTCACCACTTTAGAATCAGAGAGACTGTCTGGCTGTTCATAATTTACCAGTTTCAACATGCCATTATATTTTCATTTAGGAGCCTTTAGTGTAGCTTTCCTAAACTGCAGGAGTGTGAAATCCGAACCATCATTAGCATTACACAGCACTATTCCTTTTTAAAAAACAAACCACTGAATGTTATTTTAAAGCAGATTAATTCCAGAATGGTTCAACTAAATAAATAGCTTGGATAATCAAAATGTGATTCTTTTGAGTTCTTCCAGTCCCCTCATCATCACCAACATTGTTGCTTTGCTTTGTGACTAATTTCTGTTTTGTTGTTCATTTGTGTGCTTGTTGCTGACTGCAATTCAGCTTTTAGCTGCCAATGTATACATAATACTAAACTATCACCCACGGCTGGGATGTTGTGAGGATCATTGGTGAACAACTCCCTAATGACTTCATTCCAACAAACATCATGTTAGACCAACCTGTCAAATATGAATACATAAAAGGATATAATGTGGCCCCTGACTCAAACAGACAACATATTACTCACTCAGAGTAAATTTACATTTACATTTAAGTCATTTAGCAGACTCTCTTATCCAGAGCGACTTACAAATTGGTGCATTCACCTTATGATATCCAGTGGAACAACCACTTTACAATAGTGCATCTAACTCTTTTAAGGNGGGGGGGGGGGGGGGGGTTAAAAGGAAGAAGGAAATAACAAACTTTCCCCAAAAAAGATGCTGCTAAACATATTCTTGTCTAAATTACCCTGAATAATTATTACTAACTGCACGGGAGAAGTTAACTCTTTGGTTACCCACAATGAACTTGACCACAGTTGCTGTTAACGCATGAAACCAACATTTTGAGATAAATATATTTTTTGAAGATGTGAATACTGCCATCTAGTGGAATGTTTGCTTAAGGTTCGCATCACACAGACCCTGAATCGCAAATTAACCCCTTCCCCCATCCACCAACCATATTGTTTACACCTATCCAATCCTATCAAAGTGCCTAGGCCGTAGGGGCGAGGGGTTGGTTTGGGGAGTGAGGGAACTAGGATAAAAGTTCCACTGCAGTTTATGCAACAAGCCCACTGCTACATCCTGTCATTAGGTTATCATCAGGCTGTTGTGATGATGAGTGAGAAGAGACCCCTCAGTATAAAGCCATGAAGTCCTGTTGTGGAATGATGCTTTAGTTGACCCAGTTAGTTGACCCAGTAAGTTGACACTGTGAGACAGAAAGAAACTGTAGAATAGACATCATCAGTCCCTCCACACCAGAGACTGTGTGTGTGTGTGTGTGTGTGTGTGTGTGTGTCTCCACACCTCCAACACCAGAGCCTGTCTCCAGTCCTCCAGCTGTAAGCTGTAATTACATATGTCCGACTCAGTCCACCCCAAATAATGGCACGGCTCATTAAAGTTTCAGTGCAACAGACACCCCTGCTGTGTTTAAAAATGTAGCTGTAGTACGGCTCAACTGTTGTGTGCTCGTCACATCATCCAATCCAACTTCACTCCAAACTAAGAATGACAGAAGGACACCCACTCTGATTAAATATAAGGAAGACAGCTGTGTGTCGACTGTCAACAAAAGGAGTCAGAATCTCCTATTTCTACACAGACAAATCCTGCATTTCACAGGAGCCCTTTATTCATACAGACTCTACTTTTATCAGGGTTCAGAGAGCCTGCTTTTCTAAAATTCTTTACCCAAATACACCAGACAGATATTGTGGATTCCTCTAATGTCTGCAAAGCCTGTCCTAAGAAGAAGGCTTTATGAATCCACTATTACATTCCATCATCTGACCTTCATTGACCTCCACAAACACACACACACACACACACACACACACACCTGTGTTCAATACATTAACCCCCCCCCCCCCCCCCCCCCAGCTGTACTGTAGGAGCTGCCTGTAACACCTTTCACTTAATTGCTGTTTATTGAGGGTGTGTGTGGCCCCAGCGCAGAGGGCTGATTTGCTGTTGTGTGTGTGTGTGTGTGTGTGAGAGAGAGATGCAAGGGGGTTGTTACAGCAGGAAGGACACAGGCCACCTGACAACTAACCCCCATCAACCTCCCAGGGGCCACAGACCTTGTCACACACAAACACTCTCTCATGCAAGACATCAACAACCCCTCCTCTAAACCACCACTATCACTGTCACTCACTCCATCACTCTGTCCTTTCAGCCTGGGAAGATAAGGAGGAGGTAGCGTCTGTTCGGCTCCAACTGTCAATCAATCAGGAGTCAACCTCACAGCATGTACATCATTCCAGAATCAGCCACACTGTTAAATAACTTCACGGCCATGTGGAAATAACTTGGATAAAATTAGATTATTCATCAAATTTCAGACAATATGTCCCTGTCTCTTCAAAACTCTTAACTGTTGTTTACCAAGCTTTGATTTAGAGAGACCGTACATTTGCCTTATATGTTTACGTCTCTTTTTTAAAGTGATGCAATTTAAGTTACACCATGTTGAAGTAAAGCCAGTCTGGAAAGACTATCTTTATCCACTGCCTACGGTTGGAGCATTATTTTTTTGCACTAGTCTATACAGAGTAACTCAACATTTCCACAGCCAGCCAGGCACTAAACAGTCATGATGAGTGTATTTAAACAAGGAGCCAAAAACCTGGGCTTAGCACTGAGCACTCTTTCATGTAATTGAGTGAGCTGCTAATTCCCATTAAATCATCTGTTTTAAAAAGGAAATCGCTCTCTCTGTATGCACGTCACACACAAAGCATAAAGAAGACAACAAAAGGTCAAAGCAGAGAATTTGTCCCTCAGTCAAATATGTACAATATGAAGAATATGAAAATCCTTAGGCCACTCCTGGTGAGAATATGGAGGCAGAGATTACAGCAGTAGGAAACAGAACACACACACACTGATTGGCATGGGAAAGTAAACAAAATTGTCACATACACCAGATAGGTGCAGTGAAATGTGTTGCTTTACAGGGTCAGTCATAGTAGTACAGCACCCCTGGAGCAAATTAGGGTTAAATGCCTATCAACAGATTTTTCACCTGGACAGCTCAGGTATCCGAACCAGCAACCTTTCAGTTACCAACCCCAATGCTCTAACCGCCTGGCTAACTGCAGCCCAAAGTAGCCCAAAGTCTTTTTCATAATAGTCACCCCAAACACCCAACAAAAATACATGTATTTGTCACTCTCGTCATGCACGAGGCACTGTAGACATGGAAAAGTTAACATTAATATTAATTTTCCCAAATAATAATTAAATAGGATCTCCGTGCAAAGTTTGTCAAACCGAGCAGTGAAAGAAAACAACAAAATGGCTGAGAGGGATGACCAAGCCATGTGTGTGTCCCAAATTACACCTTATTCCCGATGCAATGCACTACTTTTGACTAGGCACTATACAGGGAATAGGGTGCCATTTGGGACATAACCTTGGTTCTGAGTCAAATGCTGCAAACCAAACTCAGCATGCATCACCACCACTTCTAGTCTGTTAAAGTCTCTAGAAGAGAAAGTACAACCGTCCAATCCTTGTCATTTCTATAGAGTTATCTGTGGACGTAGGAGAGTGCTCTCTCTCCCTGGGCAAGCCAGGGCTAGTCACTATAGACCTCTTAGTCAGCTCCCCCTTCAGAGACATCTCTCATCTGACATCAAAGGCACTACCTCGTAAAATAAAGGTTTAAAAAAACAAAGAACTTTTGGCTACCTATGTTTACGCTCTGGAGTATACAGACCTTGTCATTTCTACAGTTGACGTCGGAAGTTTACATACACCTTAGCCAAATACATTTAAACTCAGTTTTTCACAATTCCTGACATTTAATCCTATTAAAAATTCCCTGTTATAGGTCAGTTAGGATCACCACTTTATTTTAAGAATGTGAATTGTCAGAATAATAGTAGAGAGAATGATTTATTTCAGCTTTTATTTCTTTCATCACATTCCCAGTGGGTCAGAAGTTTACATACACTCAATTACTATTTGGTAGCATTGCCTTTAATTTGTTTAACTTGGGTCAAACATTTCGGGTAGCCTTCCACAAGCTTCCCATAATAAGTTGGGTGAATTTTGGCCCATTCCTCCTGACAGAGCTGGTGTAACTGAGTCAGGGTTGTAGGCCTCCTTGCTCGCACACGCTTTTTCAGTTCTACCCACAAATGTTCTATAGGATTGAGGTCAGGGCTTTGTGATGGCCTCCAATACCTTGACTTTGTTGTCCTTAAGCCATTTTGCCACAAGTTTGGAAGTATGCTTGGGGTCACTGTCCATTTGGAAGACCCATTTGCGACCAAGCTTTAACTTCCTGACTGATGTCTTGAGATGTTGCTTCAATATATCCACATAATTTTCCATCCTCATGATGCCATCTATTTTGTGAAGTGCACCAGTACCTCCTGCAGCAAAGCACCCCCACAACATGATGCTGCCAGCCCCGTGCTTCACGGTTGGGATGGTGTTCTTCGGCTTGCAAGCCTCCCCCTTTTCCTCCAAACATAATGATGGTCATCTTTGTACCCATGTGCAGTTGCAAACCGTAGTCTGGCTTTTTTATGGCGGTTTTGGAGCAATGGCTTCTTCCATGCTGTGCTGCCTTTCAGGTTATGTCGATATAGGACTCGTTTTACTCCAGCATCTTCACAAGGTCCTTTGCTGTTGTTCTGGGATTGATTTGCACTTTTTGCACCAAAGTACGTTCATCTATAGGAGACAGAATGCGTCTCCTTCCGGAGCAGTATGACGGCTGCGTGGTCCCATAGTGTTTATACTTGCGTACTATTGTTTGTACAGATGAACGTGGTACCTTCAGGCGTTTGGAAATTGCTCCCAAGGATGAACCAGACTTGTGGAAGTCTACAATGTTTTTATTTAGATTTTTTGTGATTTTCCCATGATGTCAAGCAAAGAGGCACTGAGTTTGAAGGTAGGCCTTGAAATACATCCACAGGTACACCTCCAATTGACTCAAATGATGTCAATTAGCCTATCAGAAGCTTGTAAAGCCATGACATAATTTTCTGGAATTTTGCAAGCTGTTTAAAGGCACAGTCAACGTAGTGTATGTAAACTTCTGACCCACTAATTGTGATACAATTAGTGAAATAATCTCTGTCAAAAATTGTTGAGAAAATTACTTGTGTCATGCACAAAGTAGATGTCCTAACCGACGTGCCAAAACTATAGTTTGTTAACAAGAAATTTGTGGAGTGGTTGGAAAACGAGTTTTAATGACTCCAACCTAAGTGTATGTAAACTTCTGACTTCAACTGTATATAGATATCTGTAGATGTAGGAGAGTAGCAGCGTTCCCTTCCCTGGGCAGGCTTTGCTAGTCAGTATGGACCTCATAGCCAGGTCTCCCTTGGGAGAGGTCTCTCTTCTGACCTCAATGACACTACCTGGTTAAAGGGGCAATCTGGGATCGAAAAATCAATGAAGTGGTCAACTCGCCATTTGTTAAGGCAGCCAAGGGATGGGTCTGGAGAAATGAAACCAAACAAATAGAAAAATTTGACAGTAAAAAGGATTCACTGTGGGCCTACCTGTACTACTGCTGGTGGTGCTGGTACTAAGGGTTAGTGTAGAGGTGGGTAGAGACCCAGTAGCTGGTGCCGGAGCCGGAGGAACCTCCCCATTGTTCATCTGTTTAATCCTCTTCAGGTGGGACCTCCCGTTGTAGTGCACCTGGGCCTGAGCCTGGGAGTTCAGCTGGATGTTACACACATCACACATCGAGTAGAACAGCTTCTTCTTCTCCTGCTGCTGTTGCTGTATATCCATGTTGATCTGGGCTTGGCTGTTGGTGGTAGGTTCCATCCCCATCAGCTGATTCAGCTCCAGACAGCCTTGAAAGGGGAAGGCCATCTGGCCATGCTCTATGAAGTGGGCAGGACTCAGCGGTGTCTTCATACCTGCAGTAGACAATGATAACAATGGATTAGAATGATAGACTTCGCTTCCAGAAAGCAAGCTTGGTGCAGGCACGCACACCCACTTGCACGTGCCCGCACAAGGACGGACGCACGTGCGCACGGCAAAGCCCCTGTGACTGTGTGACGGAGCTAGAGCTTCCTGTAGTAGAGCTAGAGCTCAGCTCGACCTATGATGGTATCGCTATACTGTCTGACAGTCTGCTCCCACAGTGTCATTCATACAGTCTGACAGTCCAGTCCCACAGCGTCCTTCATACTGTCTGACAGTCTGGTCCCACAGCGTCCTTCATACTGTCTGACAGTCTGGTCCCACAGTGTCCTTCATACTGTCTGACAGTCTGGTCCCACAGCGTCATTCATACTGTCTGACAGTCTGGTGCCATAACGTCATTCATACTCATTAAACTGGGAATTGCTGCATACCTAAAACTCACAAAATATCCCTTCATAAGCATCAAGAAAATCAATAATGCTGCATTTAAAGCAGCAAAATCTTTGCAAATGCTTGCAAATCTAAACACACTTTACTTATTGTTTCATATCTGGCAGGCACCAGGGGTATATCTACAGTTTCTGTATTCAGAGTGTGAATTATACCGTGACCTTTGGGGTCTCTATTTACTTCAGAGTGTGCATTATACCGTGCCCTTTGGGGTCTCCATTTACTTCAGAGTGTGAATTATACCGTGACCTTCGGGGGTCTCTATTTACTTCAGAGTGTGAATCATACCGTGACCTTCGGGGGTCTCCATTTACTTCAAAGTGTGAATTATACCGTGACCTTCGGGTGTCTCAATTTACTTCATAGTGTGAATTATACCGTGACCTTCGGGGGTCTCCATTTACTTTCACGGGACCTCCTATGCGTGCACACATCTTTTTTATTGGCCTAATAGTAAAGACATGTCATTTGACTGTAAAACATGTCTTATTATCTAACAAAATGACTTTTTTTGGAGAAAGAAAAGTTGGGACACCTGAAAACGGGCTGAGATACCGGACTGTGCAGCCACATGGGGGAATAAAAAGAAAAAAACATGACACAGAAGTGGGGGTGTTCGTTTGATTTGGTATAAGCTATCATTTTATATTTTACCACTGTAGCAGTACACATTGCATTTTAAACAAATAGCAGAATGATTAAATTAGCATTATTTAGAGACCCCACCAAGGTTTGACTTTGTTGCATTTAGGGTGGCTCATGTCTCATTCAAGGGGTCTGAGACCCCCCTTGGCCCCCGTAATGCGCACTCTGTCTGTATCTATGGTTAGTTATGATATCAGGATGAAAGGAAAGGAACATGCTTTTGATTGACTGGAATGGCCAAGCCAACTTCCCCTTGCAGTAGCTTCCTGTGCGTGATACTGTTTGTCTGCATCCAAAACAGCACCCTATTCCCTATGTGGTCAAAGGTAGTGCACTATACTGCATAGGGAATATGGTGCCATTTGGGATGCAGTTTGTATCTGTGATGATATAGTGAAAATGGACGCTGTATTGTATGAGGGAGGAGCCATAGTGCAGTGTGGCCATGATACATGTCCCTCTCACTGGACAGTAAAATAATCCTTCTGACACACGCACATACATACTCCCTCTGACACAGACAGACTGGTAATCTCTATGGGCAACTGCAGGCTTCTAATCCAAACAGATAAACTTCCTCCGGGTTTGGTGTTGTGGTCATTCAGTTTCATTTACTACTAATCCCTTCCCTCAGCACACCTTTACATTTCACACAACAGTCATGCAAGCAAGGCAAGCACAGTGCAAACAATCAGCATTCAATAGTTTATGTGAATATCCTCAGCTTTTCCTCTGCTAGCAAAGCTGCTGTGTTCAGTGGCTTGTCCTAGTTAGAAGAAGTAAGGAGAACACTTAGAGAAATAATAAATGCTGAATTCCTTTGTTGGGGATGTATTCGTTGTCTGACTCTGTGGCAGGAAGATGTGTGTGTGTGTGTGTGTGTGTGTTTGTAGGCTCTCCTTCTTGAAGGGTCGGAAACAGGGACAGATCTGACTACCCGGTCATTCCATCAGACATGGAGTCAGGGGTCTAGAGGGCCAGGGAGACAGGGAGCCAGAGGGAGGGAAGGGGGCCAGGCAGTGTGGCCTCACACACCACCAGCCCTCATCAACATACACACACTAGTGAGGTTATGTTTGATGCCGGAGCTCTGTGGCATGCGCCGATGCCTGTATAACTTTATCAGAAGCATGTGTTCAATGACGTCCGAATCTTCGTTTCCACCCGATTGGTTTGGTATTGGTTTCGGTAGTAGACAAAAAGGCTACGCTGTGCACGCTCTAAGGTGTGTGGGACATCATCTACAATAATTTGGCTGCTCTAAATTATTTTGACCAGCAGGTGCCACTAGTGATCAAAGCCTTGATTAATGAACCTATTTTCGACACAATTGGAAGGAAAACCTCAAAGCTTCAAGAATCTTTGTTTCCCCATCACTAACACACACCATGACAGTGACCTCCAGCAACAATGAGACATTACTAGGCTTCCTCAACTGCAAAGGGTACTCTTTTCCTTGAAGATGGTACACAGCAAACTCGCCAGTGTTAAATCAACACAGAGTGAGGACCCATATAGACACTGGAACAAGGTTAATGATAGCATATGCATTTAGGATCTTACTTGTTGAAGTTCACAGACTACAGATGAATGCACAAAGTATGTCTATGTCACTAACAAATTCAGTCATGGATGGTAACTTTACAAATCACAAAAAAATGCAAGGCAGTCTGAGAAATATGCAAACAAAGCTTCACACTAAGCATTGTGTTAAGTCAACACTGTTCAGTGTCTATACGGGTCCACAATTTCAGTGTTAATTTAACAGTGGGGAATTTGCTGGGTACTTAATGGTATTCCATTGGGTATTATAACAATACTTTACAACAAATACCATGTTACAATCTTTCTACTTGCTCTTTAAACCAAGTAAATATGTTCAGCTTAAATCAAGCTACTCACTGTTAGCAGTCGTTGTAATTTTATCAGTAACTTACTGTATTTATCAACAGTATGATACTGTATAAACTGAATAGAGTAGATTACTGTAGAATGAACAGGAAAATATTGTGCATTTGTTTCACAGCACACCTTTCAGTAATTTCATAAGTAAAACACTGTAGCATGCACAGTAAAATACTATAAATGTGTTTTACAGTATTAATTATGGTGCATTGTGGTAAAATGTTGTGGGTGGGGAGAGTCTCTGCGTCATTAACATATTTTAAGGCTTGCCTTGTAAGTGGCAATATTTGTTGCTCCCCTAAGTGAGAATGCTGTACCCACACAGACTACAGAAATGTACTGTAATTTAGGAGTTCTACAAATCTTGTCTTAAAACTCAGTAGTTTACAGGCCAATTGCTGCTAGTAATTTACTGTAATTCAGATAACAGAACCATACTGCATTTTTGGAGCGCCAAAAATCTTTTGAACACTAGTGGGTGCACGATATTCTTGTTTTTCACATTTTCAAATATTTATTGCGTGTCTTGAGAGGCTATATTTGCTGCATCCATTAGTGAGAGTGCTTCAAGAGTTTAAGTGATATGTGGTAGTGGTTTGCTAACAATTACATATATATGTAGGAGACAGATCAGAGTGGCAGCAAGTCTCAAACCTTTAATGGTTGAGTGTTTAGCCATGTCCTTTTGATCTGTTTCACCCTGTAGTCACTGCCAGTTTAGAAGCCTTTGTTAAAGCTTAAATTGCAAGTGATATAAAACACCAAATATCAGTTGATATGCTGTAATATATAAATACACTTTCACTTTTAGCAATTGCTGATCATATTTTCAATACATTTAACAATAAAGTGCTGTTTGGCTATATAACATAAACGTCCTCTCACTGTCAACTACGTTTATTTTCACCAAACTTAACGTGTAAATATTTGTATGAACATAACAAGATTCAACAACTGAGACATAAACTGAACAAGTTCCACAGACATGTGACTAACAGAAATGGAATAATGTGTCCCTGAACGAAGGGGGGGTCAAAATAAATCAAAAGTAACCGTCAGTATCTGGTGTTGCCACCAGCTGCATTAAGTACTGCGGTGCATCTCTTCCTCATGGACTGCACCAGATTTGCCAGTTCTTGCTGTGAGATGTTACCCCACTCTTCCACCAAGGCACCTGCAAGTTCCCAGACATTTCTGGGGGGAATGGCCCTAGCCCTCACCCTCTGATCCAACAGGTCCCAGACGTGCTCAATGGGATTGAGATCCCGGCTCTTCGCTAGCCATGGAGAACACTGACATTCCTGTCTTGCAGGAAATCACGCACAGAACAAGCAGTATGGCTGGTGGCATTGTCATGCTGGAGGGTCATGTCAGGTGAGCCTGCAGGAAGGGTACCACATGAGGGAGGAGGATGTCTTCTCTGTAACGCACAGCGTTGAGATTTCCTGCAATGACAACAGCTCAGTCCGATGATGCTGTGACGCACCTCCCCAGACCATGACAGACCCTCCACCTCCAAATCGATCCGCTCCAGAGTACAGGCCTCGGTGTAACGCTCATTCCTTCGACGATAAACGCGAATCCGACCATCACCCTGGTGAGACAAACCACAACTCGTCAGTGAAGAGCACTTTTTGCCAGTCCTGTCTGGTCCACGCGATGGTGGTTTTGTGCACATAGGCGACGTTGTTGCCGGTTGTGCTGGTGAGGACCTGCCTTACAACAGGCCTACAAGCCCTCAGTCCAGCCTCTCTCAGCCTATTTTGGACAGTTTGAGCACTGATGGAGGGATTGTGCGTTCCTGGTGTACGGGCAGTTGTTGTTGCCATCCTGTACCTGTCCCGCAGATGTGATGTTCGGATGTACTGATCCTGTGCAGGTGTTGTTACACGTGGTCTGCCACTGCGAGGACAATCAGCTGTCCGTCCTGTCTCCCTGTAGCGCTGTCTTAGGTGTCTCACAGTACGGACATTGCAATTTATTGCCCTGGCCACATCTGCAGTCCTCATGCCTCCTTGCAGCATCAGTAGAAAGGCATCTTTAGTGTCCTAAGTTTTCATAACTGTGACCTTAATTGTCTACCGTCTGTAAGCTGTTAGTGTCTTAACGACCGTTCCACAGGTGCATGTTCATTAATTGTTTATGGTTCATTGAACAAGCATGGGAAACAGTGTTAAAACCCTTTACAGTGAAGATCTGTGACGTTATTTGGATTTTTACTAATTATTTTTGAAAGACACGGTCCTGAAAAAGGGACGTTTCTTTTTTTGCTGAGTTTATATCAATGGTTCATTTTCTTCCCCTCATGCTATAATCTGTGGAGTATCGCAGGGCAGCTGCCTTGGACCACTTCTTTACTTAATATATACCAATGACCTCAAGCTACTATATTTGCAGATGATACTACACTTTATACAGCAAGACAATCGGTTGAACAGGTACAGTAGGCTCTACAAGTAGATTTGGAAAATATCAGGGGGTGGGTTTGCCGGAACAAACTTGTTTTAAACACCAAGAAAACCAAAGTTATGTTGGTCTGTTCCACCAGGAAAAGGCCAACACAGCATGGGATACAATTAATTATGGGGGAGTACAAATTGAGGAAGTGCCAGAAACCAAACTACTTGGAGCGCAGCTAGACAACTGCTTATCATGGTCGACTCAAATAACTAATCTATGTAAAAAAAATATGTATATATTATAACTGCATGCATGATCAGAAGGATAGCTAAATATTTACCGGGAAAAATTCTTATGCAAATAACCCAAGCATTAGTTGAGAGTCAGGTGAACTACTGTTCTGTGGTCTGGGGAAATGCAACAGCAAGTTAAATTAGGAGGCTGCAGTTTGCACAGAACAAATCAGCAAGGTGGAAGTGGAGATATGGTGGAGATATGGTTCTTCTGTTGTAGTCATGCTTAATGCTCTTGGTTGGTCATCAATCAACAAGATAATTGCTTTTTAAAAATGTTATTCCATAATATACACCATTTAAAACGGCCAAACTCTATTCACAACAGTATTCAGTTGGTAAGAGACAGATATTCAGTAAATACCAGGAATAGATTGTCCACCATCTATGTGTTATCCAGACAGAAAAGAGAAATAGGCAAAAGAACATTTCGATTTAGAGCAATAAAGAAATTGAATCATTTATCTGAGCAAACAAGAAACCTTTCAATATATAAATTGAAACAACACTTTAAAACCATTCAAATATAATACATAGGAAAGTTGTGCTGGACTATGGTAGATGAAGAATCAATCTATCTTTTTAGACTGTTAGAGTATTTATCTGGTCAATATGTTAGTGTATTATGTATTTTTGTAACAGTGTGTTTTATGTGAAAATGTGATCATATTATAAATTGTATTTTAATGTTTAAGGACTCTTGGACGATTAGTCCAAATGAGGACTAAAAGAGATCCTACTAAAATAAAATAAAATGTCATTACATAGGTGCACCCTATGCTGGGGACAATAAAAAGCCACTCTAAAATGTGCAGTTTTGTCACAAACACAATGCCACAGATGTCTCCAGTTTTGATGGAGCGTGCATTTGGCATGCTGACTGAAGGAATGTCTACCTGAGCTGTTGCCAGATAATTGAATGTTAATTTCTCTACCATAAGCCACCTCAAACAGCATTTTAGAAAATGTGTCAGTACGTCCAACTGGTGTCACAGCAGTAGACCATGTGTAATCACGCCAGCCCAGGACCTCCACATCCGGCTTCTTCACCTGCGGGATCGTCTGAGACAAAACACCTGGACAGCTGATGAAACTGAGGAGTATTTCTGTCTGTAATAAAGCCGTTTTGTGGGGGAAAATGTATTCTGATTGGCTGGGCCTGGCTCCCCACTGGGTGGGCCTATGCCCTCCCATGCCCAACCATGGCTGCGCCTCTGCCCAGTCATGTGAAATCCATAGATTGGGGTATAATGCATTTATTTCAATAGACTGATTTCCTTGTATGAACTGTAACGGAGTAAAATCGTTGAAATTGTTGCATTTATATTTTGTTCAGTATAACTTATGCGCAGCAAATTTTTCTATTTATCGCATCATGTATTGTTTTCTTGCACGAAGCGTGAGCAACATCTGTCAAATTACAACATTTCTCTCAAAACACAGGGATGTCGATTTGCATGGGTCTACTATTATCAGAGAACCTTGGAGTTTGCCAAACAGCAGGTTATTCTGGCTGGAATTGTTACTCTCCTGCCATGTAATTACTTACATGGCAGTTTCAGATGGGACTAAAATTACAGATGTGGTGTTTTGTACTTGTGCACATAATTACAGTGCATTCGGGAAGTATTCAGACCCCTTGACATTTTCCATATTTTGCTATGTTACAGCCTTACTCTAAAATGGATAATAGTTTTTTCACTCATCAATCTACACAGAATACCCCATAACGACAAAGCAAAAACAGGTTTTTAGAAAAATAACATATACATAACTATTCAGACCCTTTACTCAGTACTTTGTTGAAGCACCTTTTTCAGTGATTACAACCTCGAGTCTTCTTGGGTATGACGCTCTCTTCTCTACAGATCCTCTCAAGCTCTGTC
Source organism: Salvelinus sp. IW2-2015 (assembly GCF_002910315.2). Lineage (NCBI taxonomy): Eukaryota > Metazoa > Chordata > Actinopteri > Salmoniformes > Salmonidae > Salvelinus > Salvelinus sp. IW2-2015. Next base: position 29,528,110 of record NC_036875.1, on the reverse strand, counting down.
AGGTTGGATGGGAAATGTCTATGCACAGCTATTTTCAGGTCTCTCCAGAGATGTTCGATCGGATTCAAGTCCGGGCTCCGGCTGGCCTTTGCCCCAGTCTGAGGTCCTGAGCAGTCTGGAGCAGGATTTCATCAAGGATCTCTCTGTACTTTGCTCCGTTCATCTTTCTCTCAATCCTGACTAGTATACCAGTCCCTGCTGCTGAAAGACATTGCCACAGCATGATGCTGCCATCACCATGCTTCACCATAGGGATGGTGCAAGGTTTCCTCCACACATGTCTCTCATGATGCAGCCACCACCAAAAGACTCTCAGACCATGAGAAACGAGATTCTCTGGTTTGATGAAACCAAGATTGAACTCTTTGGCCTGAATGCCAAGCTTGGTTCCTCCAATCTTGGTTTCATCAAACCAGAGAATCTTGTTTCTCATGGTCTGAGTCTTTTAGGTGCCTTTTGGCAAACTCCAAGTGGGCTGTCATGTGCCTTTCACTGATGAGTGCCTTTCATCTGGCCACTCTACTATAAAGGCCTGATTGGTGGAGTGCTGCAGAGATGGTTGTCGGTCTGGAAGGTTCTCCCATCTCCACAGAGGAGCTCTGGAGCTCTGTCAGAGTGATCATGGGGTCACCTCCTTGACCAAGGCCCTTATCACCCGATTGCTCAATTTGGCCGGGCGGCCAGCTCTAGGAAGAGTCTTGATGGTTCCAAACTTCTTCCATTTAAGATTGATGGAGGCCACTGTGTTCTTGGGGACCAGATCTGTACCTCGACACAACCCTGTCTCAGAGCTCTACGGACAATTCCTTCAACCTCATGGCTTGTTTTTTGCTCTGACATGCATGGTCAACTGCGGAACTTTATATAGACAGGTGTGTGCCTTTCCAAAATCTTGTCCAATCAATTGAATTTACCACAGGTGGATTCCAATCAAGTTGTAGAAACATCTCAAGGATGATCAATGGAAACAGGATGCACCTGAGCTCAATTTCGAGTCTCATTGCAAAGGGTCTGAATACTTATGTAAATAAGGTATTTCTGTTTTTTATTTCAAATACATTTGTCATTATGGGCGATTGTGTGTAGATTAATAAAACAAAATTGAATCCATATTAGAATAAGGATGTAACGTAACAACGTGGAAAAATTCAAGGAGTCTGAATGCTTTCTGAATGCACCGTATATATCACACCCTGATCTGTTTTCACCTGTCCTTGTGATTGTCACCACCCCTCTCCAGGTGTCACCCATCTTCCCTATTACCCTCAGTGTATTTATACCTGTGTTCTGTTTGTCCGTTGCCAGTTTGTCTTGTCAAGTCAATCAGCGTTTTTCCAAGCTCCTGTTTTCCCTGGTCTCTCTTTTCTAGTCCTCCCGGTTCTGACCTTTTGCCTGCCCTGACACTGAGCCCGGCCTGCCTGACCGTTCTGCCTGCCCTGACACTGAGCCCGCCTGCCTGACCATTCTGCCTGTCCCTGACCTCGAGCATGCATGCCGCCCTGTACTGTTTGGACTCTGACCTGGTTATGAACTCTTGCCTGTCCTCGACCTGCCTCTTGCCTGCCCCTCGTTGTTCAATAAATATCAGACTTGAACCATCTGCCTCCTGTGCATCTGGGTCTCGCCTTGTGTCGTTATAGTATAAAAAGATGCATGTGGCATTCCGTCAACTTTGAGAAAAACAACTTAGTTGTTGTGTCTGTTGTTCAGAAGTGTATCTGACTTCTCATTGGCTAGAATGGTCCCACCTGATCTCGCATGCCTTCCATCGTTGAGCATGCATGTACACAGATAGGGCTCTACCTGTACAGACCACATTCCCCTTTGCCCTTTCTGTCTCAAAAGTGCACATTTGGGTGGTGATGTAATTTCTCCATAATATTTTTTTTGTATACATTTATCATCGCTGTTCAGAACCCACTGCCCGCAGGTCGTCATCAAGTTCGCCACCCCCCATCCTCCACTCCTTCTGTTGGTTGTGCCTGGATCTGCCCTGTACGGAGCTCGTGTGCGCCCGCTTGCACCTTTGTCCTAGTCTGCCATGTATGGAGATTGTGCGCGCCCGGTATCCAAACATGCATGGCTTGAGAGATGCGATCACTGGTCGAGTGTGTGTAGCTAGCTACCTAGTCAGTAAATATCAACAGTACTGCGACAGAAGACTAACATTTGATTAACACTTGATTTTAGCCTACATCATCATCATCAATATTGGGTCTGGTTGGCTGATACATGCAGCATAGAGATGCAGAAAGACATAGAGAGGTAAATCACAATCAGCAAAAGAAATCGAGCTAGCTAACTTGAAGATTTACATCAACAACAATAATCAGCTGATAGCCCACCCTCCTTTCCCGATGTCAATCCTGTCTTATTAAGGAGGCACTGTAACTAGCTTGCTTCACATTTGTGATGAGTGAGTGTATTGTTGCAAAAATGCATTTAAAGAAATTCGCTACAGAGGCATTTGGTATGTTGTGAATTTTTAAATCAAGCGGGGGAGGGTGCCCTTTCTTTATTTTGAGCACCTGCCCCCTGAAAGGTCTGTGCACGGCCCTGTCGTTGAGGACATGTATTTCCATTGTTAGAGCGGTCACTCGTATACTGTATCTTGTCAATTTTATTTTTGAATTTATTAAACCAGGAAAAGCCCATTGAGACCCAGAATCTCTTTTTCAAGGGAGACCTGGCCAAGAAGGCAGCAACAATCAATACATGACATAATTAAAACATACAACAATACAACTACCATGACAGAAGGCGAGATCCAGACAAAGGAGGCAGATGGTTGGAGTTTTACAGTATTTATTAATCCAATAGGGCAAGGCAAGAGAATGGTTGTGGATAGGTAAAAGGGTCAAGGTCAGGGCAGGCAGGATGATCAGGCAGGCGGGAAAGTAGTCCAGAGTCAGGCAGGGGTCAAAACCGGGAAGACTATCAAAAAGAGAATAGCAAAAGGAGTACGGAAAAAACACGCTGGTTGACTTGACTAACATACAAGACGAACTGGCACAGAGAGACAGGAAACACTGGGGAAAATAAGCGACACCTGTTCTGCCCACAAATTTTCTATGGGATTGAGGTCAGGGCTTTGTGATGGCCTCCAATACCTTGACTTTGTTGTCCTTAAGCCATTTTGCCACAACTTTGGAAGTATGCTTGGGGTCATTGTCCATTTGAAAGACCCATTTGCGACCAACCTTTAACTTCCTAACTGTTGTCTTGAGATGTTGCTTCAATATATCCACATCATTTTCTACCTCATGATGCCATCTATTTTGTGAAGTGCACCAGTCTCTCCTGCAGCAAAGCACCCCCACAACATGATGCTGCCACCCCCATGCTTCACGGTTGGGATGGTGTTCTTCGGCTTGCAAGCCTCCCCCTTTTTCCTTCAAACATAACGATGGTCATTATGGCCAAACAGTTCTATTTTTGTTTCATCAGACCAGAGGACATTTCTCCAAAAAGTACGATCTTTGTCCCCATGTGCAGTTGTAAACCGTAGTCTGGCTTTTTTTATGGCGGTTTTGGAGCAGTGGCTTCTTCCTTGCTGAGCAGCCTTCAGGTTTCAGGTTTCAGGTTATGTCGATATAGGACTCGGTTTACTGTGGATATAGATACTTTTGTACCCGTTTCAACCAGCATCTTCACAAGGTCTTTTGCTGTTGTTCTGGGATTGATTCGCACTTTTCGCACCAAAGTACGTTCACCTCTAGGAGACAGAACGCGTTTCCTTCCTTAGCGGTATGACGGCTACGTGGTCCCATGGTGTTTATACTTGCATACTATTGTTTGTACAGATGAATGTGGTACCTTCAGGCGTTTGGAAATTGCTCCCAAGGATGAACCAGACTTGTGGATGTCTACAATTTTTTTCTGGGTCTTGGCTGATTTCTTGTAATTTTCCCATCATGTCAAGCAAAGAGGCACTGAGTTTGAAGGTAGGCCTTGAAATACTCAAATTATGTCAATTAGCCTATCAGAAGCTTCTAAAGCCATGACATCATTTTCTGGAATTTTCCAAGCTGTTTAAAGGCACAGTCAATTTAGTGTATGTAAACTTCTGACCCACTGGAATCGTGATCAAATTTATTGATATAGCCCTTCGTACATCAGCTGATATCTCAAAGTGCTGTACAGAAACCCAGCCTAAAACCCCAAACAGCAAGAAATGCAGGTGTAGAAGCACGGTGGCTAGGAAAAACTCCCTAGAAAGGCCAAAACCTAGGAAGAAACCTAGAGAGGAACCAGGCTATGAGGGGTGGCCATTCCTCTTCTGGCTGTGCCGGGTGGAGATTATAACAGAACATGGCCAAGATGTTCAAATGTTCATAAATGACCAGCATGGTCAAATAATAATAATCACAGTAGTTGTCGAGGGTGCAGCACCTGTGATACAGTGAAGTATAAGTGAAATAATCTGTAAACAATTGTTGGAAAAATTCCTTGTGTCATGCACAAAGTAGATGTCCTAACCGACTTGCCAAAACTATAGTTTGTTAACAAGAAATTTGTGGAGTGTTTGAAAAACATGTTTTAATGACTCCAACCTAAGTGTATGTAAACTTCCGACTTTAACTGTATATGACTGTATCATCTGCATATAGATGTAACTTTGCTGGTTGCATCCCAGTTCCCAAATCATAAATAAAAATTGAGAACAACACAGGAGCTAAAATGGAACCCTGGGGCACACCTCTATTAATCTCAAGAAAGCTAGACTTGTGATTGTCAGTATAGCCACATTGTGTTCTGTCAGAAAGATAGTTCCTAAACCAATTTACTGCCCCTTTACTGAGACCAATGTTACTGAGTCTAGCTAGCAACAATTCATGGTCAACTGAATCAAAGGCCTTTGATGAATCCACAAACAGAGCAGCACAATGTTGTTTTTTATCAAGTGCATTAATGATGTAATTTGCCACTGCCATAGCAATGAATATGTTTTATAACTGTGACTTCACTAGGGATTCATATACTTTGGCCAGGATAGGGAGTTTAGAGATAGGACAATAGTTATTAGCAACTGAGGGATCTCCACCCTTTAGCAGTGGGTGGACATAAGCTGATTTCCAAATGCTGGGTATGGAATTGGTCAAGATACTCAAGTTGAAAATGTTCAGTAATAATATAATAGATAATCTTTGCCAATACATTGCATCAGCAATCCAGGGTTTATATTAAACTGAACAAAAATATACACTCAACATGCAACCATTTCAATGATTTTACTGAGTTACAGTTCACATAAGAAAATCAGTCAATTGAAATTAATTAATTAGGCCATAATTTATGGATTTCACATAACTGGGCAGGGGTGCAGCCATTGGTGGGCCTGGGAAGGGCATAGGCTCATCCACTGGGGAGCCAATCAGACTGAGTTTTTCCTCACGAAAGGGCTTTATTTCAGACAGAAATACTCCTCAGTTTCATCAGCTGTTCTGGTCTCAGACGATCCCTCAGGTGAAAAAGCCAGATGTGGTGATCCTGGGCTGGCGTGGTTACACGTGGTCTGTGGTTGTGAGGCCGGTGGACGTACTGCCAAATTCTCTAAAACAATGTTGGAGGCTTCTTACGGGTGAGAAATTAACATTAAATTCTCTGTCAACAGCTCTGGTGGATGCCTCCCGAGTGGCGCAGCGGTCTAAGGCACTGCATCGCAGTGTTAGCTGCGTTACTACAGATCCTGGTTCAGTACTGGGCTATGTCGCAGCTGGTCACAACCGGGAGACCAATGAGAGGACGCACAATTGGCCCATTGTCGTCCCGGTTAGGGGAGGGTTTGGCCGGCCGGGATGTCCATGTCCCATCGCGCTCTAGCGACTCCTGTGGCGGGCTGGGTGACACGCTGACACGGTCGCCAGGTGTACGGTGTTTCCGGGATAAGCGTGCATTGTGTCAAGAAGCAGTGCGGCTTGGCAGGGTTATGTTTCGGAGGATGCATGGCTCTCGTCCTTCACCTCTTCCGAGTCCGTATGGGAGTTGCAGCAATGGGACAATACTGTAACTAACAATTGGATATGATGAAAAAAGGGGGAACAAATAATAAAACAGTTCTGGTGGACATTCCTGCAGTCAGCATGACATTTGCATGCTCCTTCAAAACTTGAAAACATCTGTAGCATTGTGTTGTGTGACAAAACTGCATATTTTAGCGGCCTTTTATTGTCCCCAGCACAAGGTGCACCTGTGTACATCTTCTTGATATGCCACCCTTGTCAGGTGGATGGATTGTCTTGGCAAAGGGGGATTTCCTCACTAACAGGGATGTAATCAAATGTGTGCAAAGAATTTGAGAGAAATAAGCTTTTTGTGCGTATGGAACATTTCTGGGATCTTTTATTTCAGCTCATGAAACATGGGACCAACACTTTACATGTTGCGTTTATATTTTTGATCAGTATACATCATTGATGCAAAGTCTTAGTGGATCTAACAGCAAGGAGGAGGAACTGTGCCGCTTGAGTGACGGCACGGGCTTGGTGGGTGGAAAGCAACTGCAAGAGGAAAAATACAAATGAATGAAACTATAAAAATGGAAGTTACACGCATCAACAAAAAATGTTTGCATACATTTATTTTATTTTATCTCTTGCGAATTGAAATTGCGCATGTCGATATTGTGATTGTTAATATGAATTTTATATATTGTGTAGCCCTACTCCTCACACCAGGAAAGTATCAATAATCCATATCATCCTGACTGTAACCCAGGACAGTATCAATAATCCATATCATCCTGACTGTAACCCAGGAGAGTATCAATAATCCATATCAATCCTGACCTGTAACCCAGGACAGTATCAATAATCCATATCATCCTGACTGTAAACCCAGGACAGTATCAATAATCCATATCATCCTGACTGTAACCCAGGACAGTATCAATAATCCATATCAATCCTGAACTGTAACCCAGGACAGTATCAATAATCCATATCATCCTGAATGTAACCCAGGACAGTATCAATAATCCATATCATCCTGACTGTAACCCAGGACAGTATCAATAATCCATATCATCCTGACTGTAACCCAGGACAGTATCAATAATCCATATCATCCTGACTGTAACCCAGGACAGTATCAATAATCCATATCATCCTGATGTAACCCAGGAAGTATCAATAATCCATATCATCCTGAATGTAACCCAGGAGTATCAATAATCCATATCATCCTGATGTAACCCAGGACAGTAATCAATAATCCATATCATCCTGACTGTAACCCAGGACAGTATCAATAATCCATATCACCTGACTGTAACCCAGGACAGTATCAATAATCCATATCATCCTGACTGTAACCCAGGACAGTATCAATAATCCATATCATCCTGACTGTAACCCAGGTGAGTATCAATAATTTAGATAAACTCAGATGAATCCTTACTATTTATATTCCTTGACACCTCGGAGATCCCCCAGAAGCCCTTGTCTCTGTGACTCACATCTGATGCCAGATGTACTATTCAATAAGAGATCATAAAGTACATACTGTAAAGGTACAAAGAACTACTGTATTGGAACTCAATGTTATTATGGAATACATAAACTGTCTGAAAAGGTAAATCACTTCCTAAACTACACAATTAAGTCAGTTCTTCCTGGGCTTACCTTGGCCATATTTTATGAAAACAGCAGTACATGTACTTGAGGGGTGATTTCAATGTGGGCAGCCGTACTGGAAAAGCATGACACATTAGCCTCAGCGCACATCAACAGCAGAGCAGACACCAACTCACTGACGCCCACCCAACCAGCACTGTTTCAGGGTACGGGAAGAATTGTTGAGGATTCATGTAGGCCTGGATGGAAATAGTACAACCAAAAGGGATGTTCTAAAAAGTGATGTTGACATTATGTAGAAACATGAGAACATTCTGTTATGAGATTTTTGCCATGGAATGTTTGTCTATATATGATTGAAAAGTCTGCTGCCAAGTGTCAAAAAGTAGGCTATAAAAACCACACACAGCAAGTTCCCCTGTGTTAAATTAACACTGAAAGTGTGGACCCGAATAGACACTGAACAGTGTTGAATTAGCACACTACTTAGTGTAAAGCTTTATTTGCATATTTCTCAGACTGCCTTGACTTTTGAGTCTGGTTACTAACACTAACACTGGGGGTTATTTTACACTAACAAGTGTTAATTCAACACTTACAGCGTTAATTGTTATGAGTGTAGGGCCTGTGGTGGAGGTCTAGTCTAGTCTGGACTAGTCTGACAATAACACAATGGATGAATACCCCACTGAGCCAGATTATATTTCAAAGGTTTTACATTAATTCTAATGAAACATACGTATTATGCAACCACTGAGAGCCATGCAGGATGATTCCAATGTTTTAGCTATCAATCTCTCTGTCCCCCACTGTGTTTCCTTGCTTGATTTATCAGCATAAGGACATGTTGTGTTTGTGTGTGCCTGTGTTTTATTGTTGCAACCCACACAGCAGACACACGTGCCCTTGGTGCTAGCGCACCGTAGTGCTCGGCTTGCCCTTGGTGCTAGCGTGCCGTAGTGCTCGGCTTGCCCTTGGGGCTAGCGTGCCGTAGTGCTCGGCGTGCCCTTGGTGCTAGCGTGCCGTAGTGCTCGGCTTGCCCTTGGTGCTAGCGTGCCGTAGTGCTCGGCTTGCCCTTGGTGCTAGCGCACCGTAGTGCTCGGCTTGCCACAGTGTGTACTGATATACAGTATGTGTGCGGTGAGTTCCATTTCATAGGCAGACAGTCACCTTGGACAAAGGCATCAGTCCGGTTCATAAATATCGATATATACCATCTATTTACAGGTTGTCCAGGAGGATGACACCACTCTTTGTTGCCAAGTACTGTGTGATATTCACAGTGACATACAAGTGGAGCGAGAGCGAGAAAGGTAAAACGTGGGAGGCCTTGCCTGTAAGCTGTGAGGACCAGATGGCTTGGTGCTAGGCAATAACGCCACAGAGGTGAAAGGTTGGCTTATTCGCATGAGAGGCACATAACCACAACCCACTACAGACAGGAGCGGAATGTGACCCCATTACTAAGAACAGAGAAGAAGAAGAACATTACGAGAAAAGGTTGTTTGGTCCATAAAGAGAAAGAACTCTAAGAATGCTGTTTGGTCTGAATAGAGAAAGTGACTACAGTTGAAACTTTTCCCTTCATTTCTGACCACTTCGGGCTGCTCACCCAAGCAGCAGACTAACCTAACAAATAGGGCAAAACATTTCCATTTGCTTTTTGACAGGTTGGAAATCAGACCTGTTTCTGTGAAGGATTTTCCTCCCCCTGAGAACACACCTGAAAGTCATGGTGCCCAGTAATTGCCTGTGCAGTCCTGCCTGTCTGTCTGTCAGTATGGCAGTGTAGCTGAAAGGACTAGCGACTAGAGAGACTAGAACAAATTTGGGCAATCTGTGTTAAATTCATGGATGGCTGTGTTCCTTAACATACACTGATAACACTGCATGCCTGACATGGGACTCATTCCTCCTGGTGGCAGGGTGGTGGTGGGGGGTGGACTGGAAACTATATTATATGATGGAAATGGGCTTAGTCAGTTGTGCTCCAAACACAAAGGCACATGGAGCAGACAAAGTATGCTGCAAATCAGTCTTCCATCTAGGATAATACAGTAACTACAACTAATACTACCACTACTGCTACTACTATAGAGAACAGACTACTGAAGTATGCGCCAGAGCTACATAATCAGGTCCAAGAACAAGCCACTAGGAGAGTGTGCCATGTGCTGTGCATTTTAAAGCAAAACACTGTAAGTTTTTAGTTTTTAACTACCCGATTTGGGTAAATATTGAACAGAACACATGTTGGGTTATTTTTGACCCAGCCAGTTTAGTCACTTAGTTGGATTGTTGGGTTATTGATGCTGGGTTATTGAGCGATGACCCACCGGGTCAGATCAGTAGACTGGAGGCGTGGATTAGTAGCCGTGTTGCTTTCAAATTGTTATTTTGGGCCACCCGTGGTAGTTAATGAATTTTGTTTCATGTTCTTTTGTATTGTCATCACATGTTAAGGTTTAGCACTGACACTTTTGTAGGTTTTATGAGGCTTACACAAGTGCCTATGCATATCCCAATGTTGGGATAGTTATCACTTTGTTATAATGTTTAAATAATAGCCGTGTACAAACTAGGGTTGGGTGGTATCCAGATTTTCATAATGTCATACTGTTTCTGTACCATACCGGGGCATACGGTATTACCAAATGGCACACAAGGGAAGCAAATAATGTATTATTTTGATGCAACAGGAATCTTGATCCACAAGAGGATTGGATGTCTCTGGTGTAACCAAGAAGCTTGATCTTGATATCTAGCCGCTTAGATAGCAAGTTAGCAAACCAAACGCATAGCTGGAGCCCTGAGCTGGATATAATTTATTTGACACATCTTAGATTTCTTACAGCTATACTTAACATAATTATAAGCAGTGGTGTAGCACACACACCCACACACCCCCAAAAACGAACAAAATAAAATAAAAAATATATATTTTTTAATGAAACAAATGATAAATTATTGTACAGGGCCTCCCAAATGGCGCAGAGGTCTAAGGTACTGCATCGCAGTAGCCGGACGGAATTTCCTTGTCCCATCGCTCTCTAGTGACTCCTTGTGGCTGGCCGGGCACCTGCAAGCTGACCTCGGTCACCAGCTGGACAGTGTTTCCTCCGACACATTGGTGTAGCTAGCTTCTGGGTTAAGCAAGCAGTGAGTCAATAAGCAGTGCTGCTTCGCAGGGTCGTGTTTTGGAGGACGCATGGCTCTCGACCTTTGCCTCTCCCGAGTCCGTAGGGGAGTTGCAGCAATGGGACAAGACTGTAACTATCAATTGGATATCATGAAAAAGGTATATATACAGTGGGGAGAACAAGTATTTGATACACTGCCGATGTTGCAGGTTTTCCTACTTACAAAGCATGTAGAGGTCTGTAGTTTGCAATAAAATGCAAATGAATTACTTAAACATCATACAATGTGATTTTCTGGAATTTTGTTTTAGATTCCGTCTCTCACAGTTGAAGTGTACCTATGATAAACATTACAGACCTCTACATGCTTTGTAAGTAGGAAAACCTGCAAAATCGGCAGTGTTTCAAATACTTGTTCTCCCCACTGTATATATATATATATTTAAAAAAAAAGGTACTACAAAATACTCTGGTATTGGGTATAAACGCTATATCGCCCAAACTTAACATGATGAACAGGAATTACATTTACTCTCACAGGTGGCCAAAAATAACTATCTGAAAACCACAGCCCTACTAAGCCACGCCTCCAGACTTCAAAGAAAACAACCCGACTAAGTCACCCAACTGGCTGGGTCAAAATAACCCAATGTGTGTTCTGTCCACTACCCAGCATTTTTCTGAATGTGGGTTGACCTTTTGCAATGGACTGGCCGGCTTCCACCAACAATACAGGTGTGAGGAAGCGAGGCAAGCCAACGTACTGAGAATTACAAAGGCTTTTAAGAAGATGGCAAGAACTCCGGGATAGCAGCAAAATAACAGAAGGTTAAGAAGACTATTCAAGTGCTGCCTTCTCCTGAGTCCTGCCACTATTTATTTGCAGAGATGAACAGGAGTAACACTGTGTACAATGTGAACTAACAGAGTTACAGGAGATTAAACAGACAGCAAACAATTTAATGCATACACCACCACCAAACGCAAATGCTAGAAAAATTGTGGATAAAATAAAATAAACATTTGTGGTAAACATCAAATCCTTCTGGGATTATAGAAAATACATGTTGGAGAATACCAGGAATTTACATAATCAGTTATCACACATAAATACCAATGGCATGCTGTGTCATATAATTAAATAGAACAGTGTATTATCTATCTCTATGTGCCTTTTCCTCAGTATGGTAACAGGAGGGGCATAAGAGGGGCAACCAATCACTCGCGCTGTGTGACATAATATAATACCCTACACTTCATATTTTGTGTACTACAAAGACCCAATGGATTACAGACAATCACAGGTCACAGGCGATTTACTAGCACGCTAGCTGCATCACGAAATGGAGGGAAAGACAGAATGGAGGTGGAAATTATTTTCAATATCATAACCGTGCATTAGAAATGGACATATTGATCCGTACTGCTGTTACGCATTCGGTATTAGGATTATTTAACCTCACAATTATCTCTTGGTGAGTAATCCTAATCTGGCCTGGACCAATAAACTCACAGATAGCCTTTACAAAGCCTGGCTGTTAACCTACATGCCGGGCCATTTGTGCTATAATTTGAACCTTCCTGCAATCATATTACGTCTAATATAACTGATTTGTATCCTCACTGACTGGACAGATTATCCCTAAAAAACAGCCAGGTTACAAGTGTTGTTCTGTGAGATCTGTGCAGTGTTGCATGGCAAAAGGGTGTGTCTAGAGAGCTGATTGTGATGTGCGAGGTCAGCTGGGGTATGAGGTAGGCCTATGTACTGTAGCTATAGGGTACGAGCCACAACATCTGTGGCTGCCCATCCGTCACACTTTTCACTTTGATTCAAAGCAGACAACTAGACTGAAAAAGGGAAAATAATGCCTCATACAATATTAAACTCCAATCGTAACATTTAGAATAAAACATCAAATGAAATATTCCAGGCTAGAGGGCTACAACAGAAGTAAAGATTATGTTCAGAGTCTGGCTGCAGTGATTTCAGACCGATCCAGAGAGGATGATGATGAACAGTGGAAAGAGGAAGGTGCAGTGAACCAGTCACAATTAAGACAATTCTCTTTTATCTAGTGCAGCTATTCCCAAACTGGGGTACGCCAAATAAAAATGTGATTCACATTTTTTTTTTTTGATATACCGTTGAAGTCGGAAGTTTACATACACTTAGGTTGGGGTCATTAAAACTGGTTTTTAAATCTCTCCACAAATTTCTTGTTCACAAACTATAGTTTTGGCAAGTCGGTTAGGACATCTACTTTGTGCATGACACAAGTCATTTTTCCAACAATTGTTGACAGACAGATTATTTCACTTATAATTCATTGTATCAAAATTCCAGTGGGTCAGACGTTTACACACACTAAGTTGACTGTGCCTTTAAACAGCTTGGAAAATTCCAGAAATATATGTCATGGCTTTAGAAGCTTGTGATAGGCGAATTGACATAATTTGAGTCAATTGGAGGTGTACCTGTGGATGTATTTCAAGGCCTACCTTCAAACTCAGTGCTTCTTTGCTTGACATCATAGGAAAATCAAAAGAAATCCAAATCAAAAAATTGTAGACCTCCACAAGTCTGGTTAATCCTTGGGAGCAGGCAGCTCAGCAAGGAAGAAGCCACTGCTCCAAAACCATCATAAAAAAAGCCAGACTACGGATTGCAACTGCACATGGGGACAAAGATCGTACTTTTTGGAGAAATGTCCTCTGGTCTGATGAAACAAAAATAGAACTGCTTGGCCATAATGAAAAAGGGGGAAGCTTGCAAGCTGAAGAACACCATCCCAACCGTAAAGCACGGGGGTGGCAGCATCATGTTGTGGGGGTGCGTTGCTGCAGGAGGGACTGGTGCACTTCACAAAATAGATGATATCATGACGTGGAAAATGATGTGGATATATTGAAGCAACATCTCAAGACATCAGTCAGGAAGTTAAAGCTTGGTCGCAAATGGGTCTTTCAAATGGACAATGACCCCAAGCAAATGGACAATGACCCCAAGTTGTGGCAAAATGGCTTAAGGACAAGAAAGTCAAGGTATTGGAGAGGCCATCACAAAGCCCTGACCTCAATCCTATAGAAAATTTGTGGGCAGAACAGAAAAAGTGTGTGGGAGCAAGGAGGCTTACAAACATGACTCGGTTACACCAGCTCTGTCAGGAGGAATGGGCCAAAATTCACCCAACTTATTGTGGGAAGCTTGTGGAAGACCACCTGAAACGTTTGACCCAAGTTAAACAATTTAAAGGCAACGCTACCAAATAGTAATTGAGTGTATGTAAATTTCTGACCAGCTGGGAATGTGATGAAAGAAATAAAAGCTGAAATAAATCATTCTCTCTACTGTTATTCTGACATTACACATTCTTAAAATAAAGTGATGATCCTAGTTGACCGAAAACAGGGTATTTTTACTGGTATTACATGTCAGGAATTGTGAAAAACTGAGTTTAAAGGTATTTGGCTAAGGTGTAAGAAAACTTCAGACTTTTACTGTATCAATACAAAATACAACAATAATTTTCAAACAGTACATTTATATTTTCCAACAGGGCTATACATTTGGGTGAGTTTTCATCATCACCTGAGTAGCCTCGTTTCACTGCCAAAAATAAAATGAAACCATCTAGTGTTCAGAGAAATAACAACACAATGTCAACTACAGGTAGCCTAGTCAAATAATTAACATCCAATAACATTAACCGTTACTCTCTCGCGGGAAACCTTCACTCTTGCGCAGACATTTAGAAACGAAATATGACAATTTGAAAAATAAGCCATGGGAGTTTTTTGAGCGAGAATAAAGACGACTTTCGAGTAGTAAGACATGTTTAAAAGCAAAAGATACCATTAATAAGAAGGGGCTAGAAGCGTCTTATATGGTGAGCTACCGAGTGGCTAGGACAGGCAAGCCCAAAACTATTGTGGAGGACTTCATTCTTCCTGCTGCCGCGGATATGGCTGGCACAATGCTGGGGGAAAAGGCCCCAAAAAACTACACAGACAATGTCTCAATCAAACAATACTGTTTCACGATGCATCAGTGACATGGCAGGAGATGTTTTGAAACAATTACAGCTTTGCATACAAGCCAGTGAATTATATGCGTTACAGCTGGATTAGTTAACAGACGTGGCGGGCCTGACACAGCTCCTGGTATTTGTTCGTTACGTTTATCGGGGGTCAATTAAGGAAGACATCCTCTTCTGCAAACCACTGTAAACCAGAACAACATGAGAGGATATTTTTTAAGTACTGGACAGTTTTGTGACATCAAATGGACTTTGGTGGTCAAGATGTGTTGGTATCTGTACTGATGGCGCAAAAGCCATGACAGGGAGACATAGTGGAGTGGTAACGCGCGTGCAATAATTTGCTCCCGACGCCACTTGGGTACACCGCAGCATCCACTGAGAGGCTCTTGCTGCCAAGGGAATTCCTAACAGCTTGGAAGACGTTTTGGTCACTACAGTGAAAATGGTTAACTTTGTTAAAGCAAGGCCACTGAACTCTTGTGTATTTTCTGCATTATGCAATGATATGGGCTGCGACCATGTAACGTTTTTACAACATACAGAAGAAGTGTGCTGGTTATCAAGGGGCAAAGTATTGACACGTCTTTTTGAATTGAGAGACGAGTTTAAAGTTTTCTTTACTGATCATCATTTTCACTTGTCTGACCGCTTGCATGATGACGAGTTTCTCACACGACTGGCCTATCTGGGCGATGTTTTTTCTCGCCTGAATGATCTGGATCTAGGATTACAGGGATTCTCCGCAACTATATTCAATGTGCGGGACAAAATTGAGGCTATGATTAGGAAGTTGGAGCTCTTTTCTGTCTGCATTAACAAGGACAACACACAGGTCTTTCCTTCATTGTTTGATTTTGTGTGCAAATTAACTCAAGCTTATAGGCAATGTCAAATGTGATATAGCGAAGTACCTGAGTGAGCTGGTTGCGCAATTAAACAGGTACTTTCCCCGAAACGAACAACTGGATTCGTTATCCCTTTCATGCCTTGCCTCCAGTCCACTTATCAATATCTGAACAAGAGAGCCTCATCAAAATTGCAACAAGCGGTTCTGTGAAAATTGTATTTAATCAGAAGCCACTGCCAGATTTCTGGATATGGCTGCGCTCAGAGTTTTTTGCCTTGGCAAATTGAGCTGTTAAGACACTGATGCCCTTTGCAACCACATACTGTACCTATGTGAGAGTAGATTCTCGGCCCTCACTAGCATGAAAACTAAATACAAGCACAGACTGTGTGTGGAAAATTATTCTCCAATACAACCCAACATTGCAGAGTTATGTGCATCCTTTTAAGCACACCCTTCTCATTAACCTGTGGTGAGTTATTCACCATTTCTGATGAACAAATAAGATTTTATATGTAAGATGGCTAAATAAAGAGCAAAATTATTGATTATTATTATATTATTATTTGTGCCGTGGTCCTATAAGAGCTCTTTGTCACTTCCCACGAGCCGGGTTGTGACAAAAACTCACACTCATTTTTTTGTTTAATAAATATATCGTATAGTGTGTGTGTGGCAGGCTTACAATGATGGCAAAAAACAACAATTGAGAGTGCGCTGACACTGGTGCTAGAGGGGGTACACAGCTGGAGGTTGAATGTTTGAAGGGGTACGGGACAATACAAAGTTTGGGAACCACTGATCTAGTGGAACCACAGATCTAGTGGAACCACAAATAATTGAACAGCAGCTAATGGAAGTATTCATGATCCCTGTAATGTTACTCCCAGACAGAAACACGTACCTGAGGCTGAGGGACGGGAAAGGAAGGAGGGCAAGCTAGAGGAAGTAGAACGAGGACTCAACTTTGTGCTAACCTCTGTGGTCCACCTGCCATATGGGACTATGTCTGCATCCCAAATGGCACCATATTCCCTTTATAGTGCACTAGTTTTGACCAGGGCCCTCTGCACTATATAGGGAATAGGGTGTAATTTGGGACACGTTCAACTCTATTTAAAACCCTCTGTGGTACACTTGTCATACACTCCATTTAATGTTTCTATTAAAAGGCCTTTTCTAATGACCTGGTTCAAAAGCAGTGCAGATGTCAGGGACTGACCGTGGACATGTTCTATTCGCAGTGGTTGTATAAGACATCCGTGTGTGTGTGAATGTGAGTGTGTGGCCTACTGACTGCAGCCGACCCGCTCTCAGTTTCTCGTCAGTATCAGGATATGGTTAACGTGGTGTGTTTCCTATTACGTCAGCGGAGTGTGTGTGTGTGTGTGTCCTGCGTGGCACTGTGGTGTCAGTGTTGAAAGGATTAGAGGTGCTGTAATGTTTCCCAGCTGTCACTGAGCCATTCTCTCTCTCTCGCTCTCTCTCAATACAAATCATTCTACACATAACTTAATGTTGCTTCCTTGCCGAATTTCACTTCTCCCATATTTTTCACAGGTTTGATAGAGTTAAAATCTTCAAACTGATTTTTGCAATGTTTTGCACTTTTTTACCTGATTTGACTCAATCACTCTTTATTGAAATCCATACGAAAAGAAGGTGCTGACACTACAACAACTAGGTTAATGTTAATTGAAAAGAAGGTGCTGACACTACAACAACTAGGTTAATGTTCATTGAAAAGAAGGTGCTGACTGCATTACATGTATGTACATTCTGAGGTTAATGTGTCATTGTAATTACAGAAGGTGCCTGGACTACTACAGTAACAACTTAGTTGGTAATGGGTTAGTTCATGTGTCTGGAACCTATTATGCACCATGGTCCGAGAGACTGCGAACAACCACAACTTAGCTTTAACTGAGTTATTTGAAGAAGAAGGTGCTTAGACACTGTGGTACAAGACAATAGGATTAACCAGCACCTTTGTCTTTCTTACATTTTTCAATGAATGAAAACGAAGGTGCTGACAAATATAATACCTACTACCAATCATACGAGGGTATTAATGTTCATTGTGCAGCTTGACAAAGAAGGTTTAGTTTCCTGGACACACTCATTAACAACTAGATAATAGTGGTGTCACGTATGATGCAAGTCTGTATCACAATGATATAGGTCTGAATGAACAATAACCACCTAGAACAACTGTATGTGTTTGTATGTTCGTGTATCAGTGGAAACAGAAGTGCTCGCTGATTCTGTCACATAGGAACAACTAAGTGTTAAAACTGTTAATGGTGAATAAGTAAGGTGTGTCTGGACACTACAACAGAGTCTCAGGTTCACATTAATCCTGTATTAAGTAAGGTTGCTAAAGACACTGAACAACAATTAAACAAGACTTAGATTAGATTGTTGCTATTGTAGTGTAAACGCAGCATGAAAAGAAGGTGCTGACACTACAACAACTAAGGTAATATTGAGCGGAAAAGTGATTAAGGACTCAAATGTGAGAGAAAAAGACGACATGAGGCATTATTTTCTCAGTCAGTGTCAGGCAGCTTGCCTTGAATCAAGGTGACAGTCACAACTGTCTGTGGGCAATTTTAATTGAGATGAAAAGTGATTAAGTAGCTTCTGAAATTAAAAAATCAAATGTTAAAAAAATACAAGCGCATCATTGTCAATGGTAACTAAGATTCAACAGATCATCTCACTGAAACTCTGATGTCAAGAATTCCCTGAATAATTAAAACACATATATATTTAACCAGGTTCACTCCTGCATGAGTAAGCTAAAACACTAAAAGATTCACTCAACTCAGAACCCACAAGAAAAGCTGTTTTTCCCTGTCAGTCTTTCGTCTAAAACCGCGGAGATAGTAAAAGGGCCAGAAAAAGATATCAACAGAGGAAAAGGTGGTAAAGTTAATCACATAATACAAAGATTCAACTGAGGTTATAGCCCACTGGGCACAAACATCAGTTTAACGTCTAGTTTTGATGTACATTTTGACCGGGAGACCCATGAGGCGGCGCACAATTGGTCCAGCGCTGTCTGGGTTAGGGGACGGTTTGGCTGGCCGGGATGTCTTTGTCCCATCGCGCTCTAGCGACTCCTGTGGCGGGCCGGGTGCATGCAAGCTGACTCCGGTCGTCAGTTGTACAGTGCTTCCTCCGACACATTGGTGTGGCTGGCTTCCGGGTTAAGCAAGCCGTGTGTCAAGAAGCAGTGCGGCTTGGCAGGGTTGTGTTTCAGAGGATGCATGGCTCTTGACCTTTGCATACTAAAACTCCTGTGATAAATAAATACATGTAAAACTGAAAATGTATCAGCTGTTGCATTTGGAAGTTAGAAAC
The DNA here is from genome assembly GCF_002910315.2 of Salvelinus sp. IW2-2015. Lineage (NCBI taxonomy): Eukaryota > Metazoa > Chordata > Actinopteri > Salmoniformes > Salmonidae > Salvelinus > Salvelinus sp. IW2-2015. The sequence goes on along the minus strand of NC_036875.1, from coordinate 29,509,140 downwards.
ACACCCCTGATTGGATCAGTATCCAGCTCTGGCTGTGTGTGTAGTTGACAGGCTTTTTCTTAACCTGTGGTTTAATGAAAGTTCTGGTACTGAGCTGCTGCTTGGCCTGCCTAGAGTGCCAGGTGGGTGGGATTTGCACTTTTAGTCAGGAGAAAGATGAATGGAGCAAAGTACAGATAGATCCTTGATGAAAACCTGCTCCAGAGTGCTCAGGACCTGAGGTGAAGGTTCACCTTCCAACAGGACAACGACCCGAAGCACACAGCCAAGACAATGCAGGAGTGGCTTCTGGACAAGTCTATGAATGTCCTTGAGTGGCCCAGCCAGAGCCCGGACTTGAACCCGATTGAACATCTCTGGAGAGACCTGAAAATATCTGTGCAGCGGCACTCCCCATCCAACCTGACAGAGCTTGAGAGGATCTGCAGAGAAAAATGGGAGAAACTCCCCAAATACAGGTGTGCCAAGCTGGTAGCGTCATACCCAAGAAGACTCGAGGCTGTAATCGCTGCCATGTGCTTCAACAAATTACTGATTAAGGGTCTGAATACTTATGTCAATGTGATATTTCAGTTTATTTTTATTTTTATAAAAGTGCCAACATTTCAAAAACCTGTTTTTGCTTTGTCATTATGGGGTATTGTGTGTAGATTGATGATGGAAAAAAACATACATTTTAGAATAAGGCTGTAACGTAACAAAATGTGGAAAATGTGAAGGGGTCTGAATGCTTTCCAAATGCACTGTATGTCCAGTTAGTGGTTCTGACATGTCTCAGTAGATGCTTGTTATGTTACGACCTTGCCTCCTAGACCCGTATTCACAATGAGTCTCAGAGTAGGGGGTGCTAATCTAGGATCAGTTTTGTATTTTAAATCATAATGAATAAGAGTGGGGACCTGATTCTATACTGTACATCACTCATACTCTGAGACAGGCCCTCATCTTTTCTGCTGCCTTCTGTGCTGTTTTTACTATGTGTTCATTCTACTGGTAGCGTGACCATATTTGAGGTATTGCATATCGTTCCATAATAGTGTAGAGTCAAGAAACTCATGACACATAAATTAGACATCATGTACTGAAACGCAAAGTTACATCCCCTGACGATCTGTATTGCCTTTGCAATGAGTACACATCTTAATGTTTTAGATTAGAAGCTGTGGAATATGAACTTTAATTCCTGACAAGAAGAAAATGTCCAAATTAGCATATATCCTGCCAGCCCGTGGCAGTGTACTAGCTGTGTCATGCTGGGTCAGGGGTTAGCATTAGCATTTTGATAAAGAGACAAACAAACAACAGAGAAATAAGACATGCATAAAGAGAGCTTAGTTAGGGGATGTCATGACAGTGAACCACACAGTATTGTGGCCAATGAGACAACCTGACAAGACCAGAGGCAGGGGAGCAATTAAAAGGCCACTTGAAAGAAAGAACCATAGGGTGAAATAAGCTGTTTAAGTCAGAGGTGAAATGGAAGTAGTAACTAAAACAAACATGCAAGAAGAAAATAAAAAGTAATGTGTAATTCTGTGCGGTTCAGTTAATAAGAGCAAGGTCCTAGCAACGCCAGGGTTATGGGTTCAATTCCCTCTGGGGTCACATATAAAACATATATGCACTCGTGGTACTGTAAGTTTCTTTGGATAACAGCATCAGCTAAATGGCATATCAAAGTATGTAGCACAGATTTCACACATCAAATTTCTATTGGATGTTCTCAGGCAGACAGTGTTCCTTTTCACTTTCTGTTTCTCCTGAAATAGGACCTAACGCCCTAGTCCTGTCAGGAACGACACTGTATGATTCATTACCCCTTTAGAAAGAAAGAAGAAGACTCTACTTCTTTCTTTCTCTTCTTTTCCTCTACCTTCCAGCCTTGTCCTTCCCTCCATCCTGCCATACTGAACAAAAATATAAATGCAACATGCAACAATTTCAAAGATTTTAACTGTGTTACAGTTTATGAGGAAATCAGTCAATTGAAGTCACATAATTAGGCCCTAATCTATGGAGTTCACATGACTGGGAATACAGATATGCATCTGTTAGTTACAGATACCTTAAAAGAAAGGGCCTTCCCTCCATCCCTCCATCCTAGGCTATATCCCAATTGGCACCCTATTCACTATATAGGTATATATTAGATAGGGAATGGGGTGCCATTTCGGATGCAGACCCAGTCTCCTGGTTATCATTTGTTAATCTCCGTAGAGACGTGGTGGCAATGTATTAGTTTCTGCCCCATTCCTGACCACTTTACGAGAGGCAGCCCCTGGGCTCAGCTTCACCAGGAGTAAAAATAGGCCTAAATATGAAATGTGAATACATTTGCTGCATTCACAGATAGAAAGAAAAAAGAGAGCGAGAGAGATAGAGAGAGAGGTGTGTGTGTAAACATATTTTATATTCAAAGCAACCAACAATTCATTCCACTTCGTTAACAGTTTGTATAATGATGTAACCTTGACCAGAAACCATCTTACAGTTAGCTCATGGAAGTAATGTACTGTTTGTAATAGAGGTCGACCGATTATGATTTTTCAAAGCCGATACCGATACCAATTATTGGAGGACCAAAAAAGCTGATACCGATTAAATCGGCCGGTTTTTAAAAATGTATTTGTAATAATGACAATTACAACAATACTGAATGAACACTTATTTTAACTTGATATAATACATAAATAAAATCAATTTAGCCTCAAGTAAATAATGAAACATGTTCAATTTGGTTTAAATAATGCAAAAACAAAGTGTTGGAGAAGAAAGTAAAAGTGCAATATGTGCTATGTAAGAAAGCTAACGTTTCAGTTCCTTGCTCAGAACATGAGAACATATGAAAGCTGGTGGTTCCTTTTAACATGAGTCTTCAATATTCCCAGGTAAGAAGTTTTAGGTTGTAGTTATTATAGGAAGTATAGGACTATTTCCCTCTATACCATTTGTATTTCACTAACCTTTGACTATTGGATGTTCTTATAGGCACTTTAGTATTGCCAGCGTAACAGTATAGCTTCCGTCCCTCTCCTCGCTCCTCCCTGGGCTCGAACCAGCAACACAACGACAACAGCCACCATCGAAGCAGCGTTACCCATGCAGAGCAATGGGAACAACTACTAGAAGGATCAGAGCGAGTGACGTTTGAAACGCTATTAGCGCGCGCTAACTAGCTAGCCATTTCACTTCGGTTACACCAGCCTCATCTCGGGAGTTGATAGGCTTGAAGTCATAAACAGCGCAATGCTTGACGCACAAYGAAGAGCTGCTGGCAAAACGCAYGAAAGTGCTGTTTGAATKAATGTTTACGCGCCTCCTTCTGCCTACCACCGCTCAGTCAGATACTTAGATACTTGTATGCTTGTATGCTCAGTCAGATTATATGCAACGCAGGACACGCTAGATAATATCTAGTAATATCATCAACCATGTGTAGTTAAAGTTAACTAGTGATTATGATTGATTGTTTTTATAAGATAAATTTAATGCTAGCTAGCAACTAACATTGGTTTACTGAATTCGCGTAACAGGCTCCTTGTGGAGTGCAACGAGAGAGAGGCAGGTCGTTATTGCGTTGGACTAGTTAATTAACTGTAAGGTTGCAAGATTAGATCCACCGAGCTGACAAGGTGAAAATCTGTCGTTCTGCCCCTGAACGAGGCAGTTAACCCACCGTTCCAAGACCGTCCTTGAAAATAAGAATGTGTTCTTAACTGACTTGCCTAGTTAAATAAAGGTATAAAAAATATTTAAAATAAAAAAATAGGCGCCCAAAAATACCGATTTCCGATTGTTATGAAAACTTGAAATCGGCCCTAATTAATCGTTCATTCAGATTAATCGGTCGACCTCTAGTTTGTAATGTACCAAATGCATTGAAAAGTTGATTACAGTCAGCATCACTCATACATATCATACCTAGAAAGTGGGTGTGAAACAGTAGTGTTGTGCTCCTAGACAAGGCTCATCATATCATTGTCAACAGTGTCAATCACATTGCTTCCAATACACTGAGAATGATTACAACCACAGCTACAGGAGAGAACAGGTGGAGGGCTGAGGAGGATTTACAGTGCTGTGTCCCATAAGGCTCTGGTAAAAAGTAGTGCACTATATAGGGCAGGCCTGGGCAACTCCAGTCCTCGGGCCTGATTGGTGTCACACTTTTGCCCCAGCCCCAGCTAACACACCTGACTCCAACAATCAACTAATCATGATCTTCAGTTAAAAATGCAATTAGTTTAAATCAGATGTGTTTGCTAGGGATGGGAGAAAAGTGTTACCCCCGAGGACTGGAATTGCCCAGGCCTGATATAGGGAATAGGGTTCCATTTGGGATCCAGACTGTTTTTCAGTATCCTATAGATCACCTTCACACTGAGATGGAGGCTCTATAAATCATACCAGACAGAATAGGACTAATTACAGTCTGCACCTTATTCCCTATACAGTGCACTAAAAGCAAACGCTAAAAAGCATTTGAAAGATTTCAAATATAATTTTCACCCAGGTCTGCCAGTCAAAGCCATCTCATCTCACTGCACAGCCGCAGCAGTCAAACAACAGGGACAGGGACAGGGACAGGGACAGGGATCACATATGCCTATCCTATCCTAAGAGTTTGCACAGTAGCAAAGTGTGCAGTAATAATAGCTGTTGACTTCATTATAGATGGCGATTAAAGCCCCAATCCTGAGTTTGTGTTTCAGCCCAACGACAGCCCCGCACCACTTGATTTGGAATTAAGGAATGGTGCTGGGGATAATAGGAGTTATAGATACAAGGAGTTTCACTCCATGAGATTGGCATGATAGTTTGCAACTGAATAAAGCCAGTCCATTTTGTTACAATGAATACAACCATTCCCTCTCTCTGTCTCTCTCTGTCTCCCCACACACACACACACACACGCACGCAGGCAGGCACACACACACACACACACCTTTCATTGCCCCACCCACTCAATAAAATCTCTTTGTACTCCATTAGTGTCGTCAATAAGCAACCATGACAAAACAATGTGCTCCTCCTCAACCTGCCTGCCAAGAGTGATGGTTTGCAGCCGGGCAGGCAGGTGGCAGAACAACACGCTCAGAACATGCCAGGTCACCAGGCCACAGATAGATCAGGCCCTAATCAGTCTGTCAATGCAAAATACACACCACGCACACATACACATAAAAACACACACATACACGCACCCACAGATACTCCATAAAACGTATATAAAAAATGGTTGTGACTTCGTATTTTGGTATTTTATTAGCTGTTGCAAAAGCAGCAGCTACTCTTCCTGGGGTCCACACAAAACATGAAACATGACATAATACAGAACATGAATAGACAAGAACAGCTCAAGGACAGAACTAAATCACTTTTTTTTTCATTCTATCCTGCAATAAATCGTGTATAGAAAATTATCTGTCAATGTCAAACAAGGTTAAAACAAAAGTGAATGCAGCTATTGGTGGTTGCTGCAGTCTCATCCACATAATTCTAACAATTTCAAACAGCATTCTGGGCACTGTAGGCAGTGCAGTTCTTCCATTCCAACAGTTCTTCCATTGAAACAAAACACATAGCCTAACAGACAGCATAACACATGACCTTACGTCGGAATAATGGATGTGTATAATGTAGCCCATTGATTGACAGCATTATCACTATGCTACACAAAGCGAAACCGAAACGCTTTGCCTACAATCAAGGTGGAAACGATCACTGTATCTGTAGAACCTAAAACCTAATAATTAGATGGAGAGATTTATTTTTATTTCCTTCTTTTTTGGAATAAATGCATGTCCTATTTAGCCACCAAGGAAATTATATACTTGACACGAAGCCATCGATGTATTTCCTAACAGGTGGCATGTGTGCAAGAGCCGAGCAATGAGAAATAACCTCTAGTGATGTATTAATAACACGTGCATTACAGGTCCGCAGAATATCAACTATGCACTACGATGCGATGCTCAGTTGACATAACTTGGTCGCAATATCACAGAGCCGACAAGCGCGCTTTCAAATTCTAATGACAAAGAATAAAGAAACGATTTTATTGTAATCTAAAACTTCCAGATAACTTTTATCTAAGAAAATACCTTCCAAAACTAGACTAATCTTAGCGTAAATTAAAGCAAAATGCCCCTTGTATATTCTTTTAGTGAAAAGTGAAGAAATAAAATGGACTGGCTGCCGTATTAGTGGAAATAGAAATATGAAACTTCCCATTGACTCCATCTACTTACCTTGCACATTTTCGCTGTAAAATACAAGGAAATCCGATCGAATGCATTTCATAATCAATCACGTCTTGCAGTTTATTGACTTACCTGTGGTTAGGCTTGGGTGTCAGGAAAGTAAAACGGTCTCCGTTCTGTTCTTGCTGCTTGCCGGCCGGTTATTCCAAATGCCTTCTCCACTGACTCGCGCTCCAAATATTTGACAGCGAGGAGCTGAGTAGTATTCTGCCAGCAGCACAAACAATGACGTTACTTTCATATGGTAATAAGGAAACTTTCAAAATAAAAGCCTGCATTTCAAAACATTGCAATATGGATACTCATTCAAATGATATTGAATTTGACTCTATAGCCACTTTTATTATGCCAACAAGAAAATACAATAACACATTTATGAAAACAAATCAAAATATGGTTTAAAACAAATTAAGACCAATAATGAACAAATACAAGTTATGTACTGGTATATTGGGCTATAGAGATAACTTTTGTACTTGTATCAGCTAAAGTGGGTGGAAAATACTCAGTAGGGTCTCTACTAACCAAATATATTTAGTTTTGGAGGGGCACTGTATCGTACATACCCACCAGCACTTAGTTCTCCACCCCTTCCATAGCCTCCAATGAGATACACTGTAATAGACTGTACATGGGATGCTAATGGGCATGCAGAGAGAAAAATGTTCTACCTGTCTCAGTGGGGTGGGAAATACTCAGTAGGGTCTCTACTAACCAAATATGGTTAGTTTTGGAGGGGGACTGTGTTATAGATATATGTATTTAGTCCTGCATTTTATATTAATTCCAAAACAATACATTCATGTACTGTTGTTCTGTTGAATATGAGTTGTTTGCTTCCAGTGTGAAATAAAATGTAAACAAAGACAGACACAATGTAAACGATGATGGAATGGCATACCTGTTAAAGACTATTAACCTAATGGTAATGGGTGCACCATTACACATTTAAATCAGCCCAAGGACAGCCTTGACATGTGCCAAAAAATCCGGTCAATCACTTTGCCAGACAAATATAATATATTTGAGATAGCATCCTAGTAAAATCATGTTGCTATAGGTTTATATCACCCTAATTATGCATAGCCTTCCAACAATTTTCCTAAACCCACCTTGGACGCAATAAATCCAAAGGTTGGCCCCCTGAACTTGGGTTTTGGACTGATTCATGGATCATAGCCCATCTCTCCAAATTGTAATTTGTGAGAAAATACAAGTGATTATTAGAAACTTCAATGTTTAGCATTCAACTTCCACACATAAAAGGCACTCTTGACATTCTTTTCAAGCAAATATTACAAAGGGATTAGCACCACACACATGCTGTAAATGTGCAGCAATCAATCAATCACATTTATTTATAAAGCCCTTTTTACATCAGCAGATGTCACAGTGTGTCACGTTCCTGACCTGTTTTCTGTTAGTTTTTGTATGTGTTAGCTGGTCAGGACGTGAGTTTGGGTGGGCAGTCTATGTTTTCTGTTTCTATGTTGGTTTGGGTACCTAATATGGTTCTCAATTAGAGGCAGGTGGTTTTCATCTCCTCTGATTGAGAATCATATTAAGGTAGGTGGGGTCACATTGTTTGTTTGTGGGTGGTTGTCTCCTGTGTCAGTGTCTGTGTATGTTACGCCACACGGGACTGTTTTGTTTGTTTGTTCGTTTTATGTAGTCATTTTTCCTGTTCGTGCGTTCTTCGTGTTACATGTAAGTTCGATGTTCAGGTTTGTCTACATTCGTTTTGTTATTTTGTAAGTATTCAAGTGAAGTTCGTGTTTTTCGTTTACACTTAAATAAATTCATTATGTCTAAATACAACGCTGCAGTTTGGTTCAATCCCTGCTCCTCCTCTTCGGATGAAGAGGAGGAGGAACGCCGTTACACAGTGCTTATACAGAAACCCAGCCTAAACCCCCAAACAGCAAGCAATGCAGTTGTAGAATCAGCAGTACTTAGTAGACAAAGAATTCGGACCAACAATACAGATATTCTTATACTTTATGATTCTCATGTAAGGTCACCACTGTAATACGAAACCCTGTATCCCCATCTCACTTTATTGATCTTCCAGCACTTGGCAAAGAGAAGTTGACCTACAGATTGAGTAATCAGTAATCTCAGTAATCTGTCATTCAGGGATAACCACCAAAAAAGAACACTACTGGGCACAGTTTAAATTTGACTCTTTTAAGATTATCTATATGGAGATTATCTCTATAGAATCTATAAACATTGAGGACACAGCAACAGCTATATATTTTTATGAATTATGTAATGAGGGCCTTTACAGAATCTCTGATATAACTGCTTGACGAACATTTAATTCTAAAATTATGGTCATTAATATGGAGTTTGTGCCCCCTTTGCTGCTATAACAGCCTCCACTCTTCTGGGAAGGCTTTTCACTAGATGTTGGAACATTGCTGCGGGGACTCCATTCAGCCACAAGAGCTTTAGTGAGGTCGGGTACTGATGTTGTGCGATTAGCTCTGGCTCGCAGTCGGCGTTCCAATTCATCCCACAGGTGTTACTTGGAGTTGAGGTCAGGGCTCTGTGCAGGCCAGTCAAGTTCTTTCACACAGATCTCGACAAACCATTTCTGTATAATGGACCTTGCTTTGTGCATGGGGGCATGTCATGCTGAAACAGGAAAGGGTCTTCTCCAAACTGTTGACAAAGTTGGAAGCACAGAATCGTCTAGAATGTCACTCTATGCTGTAGAGTTAAGATTTCCCTTCACTGGAACTAACGGGCCTAGCCCGAACCATGAAAAACAGCACCAGATCATTATTCATTTTCCACCAAACTTTACAGTTGGCACTATGCATTGGGGCAGGTAGCGTTCTTCTGGCATCCTCCAAACCCAGATTTGTCCGTCGGACTGCCAGATGGTGAAGCGTGATTCATCACTCCAGTGAACGCGTTTCCACTGCTCCATAGTCCAATGGCAGCAAGCTTTACACCACTCCAGCCGACGCTTGGCATTACACATGGTGATTTTAGGCTTGTGTGAGGCTGCTCGGCCATGGAAACCCATTTCATGAAGCTCCCGACGAACAGTTATTGTGCTGACGTTGCTTCCAGAGGCAGTATGGAAATCGGTAGTGAGTGTTGTAACCAAGGACAGTCCCATTCTGTGAGCTTGTGTGGCCTACCACTTCGCAGCTGAGTCGTTGTTGCTCCTAGACGTTTCCACTTTACAGTAAGACCACTTACTGTTGACCACCGCAGCTCTAGCAAGGCAAAGATTTGACAGACTGACTTGTTGGAAAGGTGGCATCTTATGACGATGCCACGTTTAAAGTCACTGAGCTCTTCAGTAAGGCCATTCTACTGCACATGTTTGTCTATGGAGATTGCATGGTTTTGTGCTCGATTTTATACACCTGTCAGCAACAGGAGTGGCTGAAATAGTCAAATCCTTTAATTTGAAGTGGTGTCCACATACTTTTATATACATAGTGTATCAGTGAGCAAATCAAATTGTATTTGTCACATACACATGGTTAGTAGATGTTAATGCGAGTGTAGCGAAATGCTTGTGCTTATAGTTCCGACAATGCAGTAATAACCAACGAGTAATCTAACCTAACAATTTCACAACAACTACCTTATACACACAAGTGTAAAGGGATGAAGAATATGTACATAAARATRTATGAATGAGTGATGGTACAGAACTGCATAGGCAAGATGCAGTAGATGGTATCGAGTACAGTATATACATATGAGATGAGTAATGTAGGGTATGTAAACATATAAAAGTGGCATTGTTTAAAGTGGCTAGTGATACATGTATTACATAAAGATGGCAAGATGCAGTAGGATGGTATAGAGTACAGTATATACATATGAGATGAGTAATGCAGGGTATGTAAACATTATATTAAGTGGCATTGTTTAAAGTGGCTAGTGATACATTTTTTACATACATTTTTCCATTATTAAAGTGGCTGGCGTTGAGTCAGTATGTTGGCAGCAGCCACTCAATGTTAGTGGTGGCTGTTTAACAGTCTGATGCCCTTGAGATAGAAGCTGTTTTTCAGTCTCTCGGTCCACGCTTTGATGCACCTGTACTGACCTCGCCTTCTGGATGATAGCGGGGTAAACAGGCAGTGGCTCGGGTGGTTGTTGTCCTTGATGATCTTTATGGCCTTCCTGTGACATCGGGTGGTGTAGGTGTCCTGGAGGGCAGGTAGTTTGCCTCCGGTGATGCGTTGTGCAGACCTCACTACCCTCTGGAGAGCCTTACAGTTGTGTGTGGAGCAGTTGCCGTATCAGGCGGTGATACAGCCCGAGAGGATGCTCTCAATTGTGCATTTGTTAAAAGTTTGTGATTTCTTTTGGTGACAAGCCAAATTTCTTCAGCCTCCTGAGGTTGAAGAGGCGCTGCTGCGCGTTCTTCACCACGCTGTCTGTGTGGGTGGACCAATTCAGTTTGTCCGTGATGTGTACGCCGAGGAACTTAAAACTTGCTACCCTCTCCACTACTGTCCCGTCGATGTGGATAGGGGGGTGCTCCCTCTGCTGTTTCCTGCAGTCCACAATAATCTCCTTTGTTTTGTTGACATTGAGTGTAAGGTTATTTTCCTGACACCACACTCCGAGGGCCCTCACCTCCTCTCTGTAGGCCGTCTCATCGTTGTTGGTAATGAAGCCTACCACTGTAGTGTCGTCTGCAAACTTGATGATTGAGTTGGTGGCGTGCATGGCCACGCAGTCGTGGGTGAACAGGGAGTACAGGAGAGGGCTCAGAACGCACCCTTGTGGGGCCCCAGTGGTGAGGATCAGCGGGGTGGAGATGTTGTTACCTACCCTCACCACCTGGGGGCGGCCCGTCATGAAGTCTAGTACCCAGTTGCACAGGGCGGGGTCGAGACCCAGGGTCTCGAGCTTGATGACAAGTTTGGAGGTTACTATGGTGTTAAATACTGAGCTGTAGTTGATGAACAGCATTCTCACATAGGTATTCCTCTTGTCCAGATGGGTTAGGGCAGTGTGCAGTGTGGTTGCGATTGCGTCGTCTGTGGACCTATTGGGGTGGTAAACAAATTTAAGTGGGTCTAGGGTGTCAGGTAGGGTGGAGGTGATATGGTCCTTGACTAGTCTCTCAAAGCACTTCATGATGACGGAAGTGAGTGCTACGGGGCGGTAGTCGTTTAGCTCAGGTACCTTAGCTTTCTTGGGAACAGGAACAATGGTGGCCCTCTTGAAGCATGTGGGAACAGCAGACTGGGATAAGGATTGATTGAATATGTCCGTAAACACACCAGCCAGCTGKTCTGCGCATGCTCTGAGGACGCGGCTGGGGATGCCGTCTGGGTCTGCAGCCTTGCGAGGGTTAACACGTTTAAATGTTTTACTCACGTCGGCTGCAGTGAAGGAGAGTCCGCAGGTTTTGGTAGTGGGCTGTGTCAGTGGCACTGTATTGTCCTCAAAGTGAGCAAAGAAGTTTAGTCTGTCTGGGAGCAAGACATCCTGGTCCGCGACGGGGCTGGTTTTCTTTTTGTAATCCGTGATTGACTGTAGACCCTGCCACATACCTCTTGTGTCTGAGCTGTTGAATTGCGACTCGATTTTGTCTCTGTACTGAGACTTAGCCTGTTTGATTGCCTTGCGGAGGGAATAGCTACACTGTTTGTATTCGGTCATGTTTCCGGTCACCTTGCCCTGATTAAAAGCAGTGGTTCGCGCTTTCAGTTTCGCGCGAATGCTGCCATCAATCCACAGTTTCTGGTTGGGGAATGTTTTAATATTTGCTGTGGGTGCGACATCGCCGATGCACTTGCTAATAAACTCGCTCACCGAATCAGCGTATTCGTTAATGTTGTTGTTTGACGCAATGCGGTACATATCCCAGTCCACGTGATCGAAGCAATCTTGAAGCGTGGAATCAGATTGGTCGGACCAGCGTTGAACAGACCTGAGCGCGGGAGCTTCCTGTTTTAGTCTCTGTCTATAGGCAGGGAGCAACAAAATGGAGTCGTGRTCAGMTYTTCCGARAGGAGGGCGGGGGAGGGCCTTATATGCGTCGCGGAAGATAGAATAACAATGATCCAGGGTTTTACCAGCCCTGGTAGCACAATCGATATGCTGATAGAATTTAGGGAGTCTTGTTTTCAGATTAGCCTTGTTAAAATCCCCAGCTACAATGAATGCAGCCTCAGGATATGTGGTTTCCAGTTTACATATGCACGACTGTGATTATAATCGTAAAGAATTCTCTTGGTAGATGCTTGTTTCTGTCGGCGCGATGAGTGAAGAAACCAGCTGGCTGTACCGACTCCGATAGCGTGTCTCGAGTGAGCCATGTTTCCGTGAAGCAAAGAACGTTACAGTCTCTTTTGTCTCTCTGGAATGCTACCCTTGCTCGGATTTCATCTACCTTGATGTCAAGAGACTGGACATTGGCGAGCAGGGAGCGGTGAGCGATGTGCCCGTCTCCGGAGCCTGACCAGAAGACCACTTCGTCTGCCCCTTTTACGGCATCGTTGTTTTGGTTCGCCAGCTGGGATCCGATCCATTGTCCTGGGTGGTGGGCAAAAAAGAGGATCCGTTTAGGGAAAGTCGTATTCCTGGTCGTAATGATGGTGAGTTGACGTTGCTCTTATATCCAGTAGTTCCTCCTGACTGTATGTAATAAAACCTAAGATTACCTGGGGTACCAATGTAAGAAATAACACATAAAAAAACTAAATACTGCATAGTTTCCTAGGAACGCGAAGCAAGTACAGTCCTGTAAGTCAGATTCAGGTATTGATGTTATTCCAACATGTAACTATTTACCTAATCATCTTGAGGGTAAAGCCTTTCCTGTTTTGACATTTCTGAAGAAAACATCCACTTTCAAAGAATGTCACAAAAGATTACTTAAAGCAAACAGTCCAAATCAGCAATTCAGTAACTTCATTTCACAGTTGGATGCAGTGAAAACAGGACAGACTACACGACCATTGCTTCAACAGAGGCTTCATAACAGCGATATGTGTGACATTAAATAATATTTTGTGAAGGAAATGCTAACTTCAACTTTCTTAGCCAATGATCTCCTCTTCCACATTTATGCTCTCAAAATTGCAGTCAGTTCAAGAAAACCATGTATAGCCAGGGTAAAAAAAGACGAGTTGAACCAAGTCATATTTCAGAAAGAGGCATCAAGGAATTACTTTCACTGCAAGCATCCCAAGAAAACAAGATTTGTAAAACATGTAATACTGCTAATAAATTTCAGTGGTCAAGCTTTAATGTCATCCTGCTCCAAATACATTATTTGTGAATGTAAGCAGGTCAGCAGAGAACTGGTTAGAGCTTGAATCTATTCTGCATATACACTACCGTTCAAAAGTTTGGGGTCACTTAGAAATGTCCTTGTTTTTGAAAGAAAAGCACATTTTTTGTCCATTAAAATAACATAAAATGTATCATAATTGCAGTGTAGATATTGTTAATGTTGTAAATGACTATTGTAGCTGGAAATGACAGATTTTTATGTAATATCTACATAAGCGCACAGAGGCCCGTTACCAGCAATCTACCAGCAACCATCACTCCTGTGTTCCCAAGGGGCCAGCATCCCAGAGTCGCCTCTTCACTGTTGACGTTGAGACTGGTGTTTTGCGGGTACTATTTAATGAAGCTGCCAGTTGAGGGCTTGTGAGGCGTCTGTGTCTCAAACTAGACACTCTAATATACTTGTCCTCTTGCTCAGTTGTGCATCGGGTCCTCACACTCCTCTTTCTATTCTGGTTAGAGCCAGTTTGTGCTGTTCTGTGAAGGGAGTAGTACACAGCGTTGTATGAGATCTTCAGTTTCTTGGTAATTTCTCACATGGAATAGCCTTCATTTCTCAGAACAAGAATAGACTGACAAATTTCTGAAGAAAGTTATTTGTTTCTGGCCATTTTGAGCCTGTAATCGAACCCACAAATGCTGATGCTCCAGATACTCAACTAGTCTAAAGAAGGCCAGTGTCATTGCTTCTTTAATCAGAACAACAGTTTTCAGCTGTGCTAACATAATTGCAAAAGGATTTTCTAATGATCAATTAGCCTTTTAAAATGATAAACTTGGATTAGCTAACACAACGTGCCATTGGAACACAGGAGGTGATGGTTGCTGATAATGGGCCTCTGTACGCCTATGTAGACATTCCATAAAAAATCAGACATTTCCAGCTACAATAGTCATTTATAACATTAACAATGTCAACACTGTATTTCTGATCAATTTGATGTTACTTTGATGGACAAAAAATGTCTTTCAAAAACAAGGATATTTCTAAGTGACCCCAACATTTTGAACGGTAGGTTATATCATACACCTCTTTGAATAATCTAGTATTATAACATTTTCAGATAATTACTCATTTGTGAAATGGTACACACTACATGGCAAGCTCTGGTATATTGACTGCACTCAAGTATCAAGTTAGAGTAGGTCCAAGAATTCCTGAAGCAGGCTGTGTTCTATTTGGTATCATATGAAAAGAAACACATTGAAAAAGTACAACATTTTCTTCAGAAAGATAAAAGTAATCTGTATTCTGACAAAGAATGACACTTCTGTGTCTAAACTTCTAATTCCAACAAATTTACTAAAGATGATTATAAAATATTAAACAATGTCAACAAGTGGTTCAATGACCGAATAATTGACGAGTACAATTATCTTTTGAAGTCCAATCTGAAGGAACAATTTCTTTTAATGTCCCCTGCGTCTTTTGCGAGTCAGAAATGACAGAGTCTTTTTGTGAAAGCAAACAAGTTATGCCAAATGTGCCTGGAACGGTGCACAATTTGTGGCGTTTTCAGCATGTGATAGTGCCTGTGAACTTAAAGTCACATTGGACAGTTATAGCCATAGATGTGCAACTTATAGTTAGTAGCAGTAATTGCATTACATTAAATCTAAAAATTATGGATTCCTTAAGCCAGTATGAAAAATAATTAAAGGATACACTACAGTATCTGGTAATGCATGGATTTGTGGTGGATTTGACACCCAACTATGCATTCTTTCATCGGTGCTCCCATTTTAGAAAACAGTCAGACGGTAGTAGTTGTGTTGTTTGTGTACTTATTCTCTAAAGCAGTGTTATTAGAGGGCAATGTGAATACGCTTTGTCACAATGGCATGCAAGAGTATGTTTTATATCAGTTATCAGAGAGAATTATTATGTAATAGATAAACTCAACAGAAAATGCCTTTGCTGACCTTGATAGATCATCAACACCTCTATGTATTATGTATTATCTTACAATCTTGGCTCTGTTTTTGGGTTTGAAAACATGGTTAATAGACCTTTAACATGTACTGGTAACCTTGACAGAAAAGCAACACATAGGGGACTACAACTTGTAAATAATGTTCTCCAGTGTTGTTCTAAAAGCTTGATAAACTGTGTACTGTTAGCCTTGTAGTCTCTTGTAATACATTTTAAACTCTACAGAAAGTACCATTGCTGACCTTGATTGATAATCATGACAATATAGCTGGTAAATAATCTTGTTAATCTTAAATCCTGGCTAATATTAATTACATTTAACTTGTGAATACATTTGTTTTCATTTGAATAAAAAAGTTTGGCTTTTGTGTTGAGTTTTTATTGTTGTTGAGTGTGTATTGATTTCAGGAACATGGATAGTACCAGGTCATTTAAAGCTGTGTTGATGGATGTGTACTACACACTTGTCACGCCCTGGCCTTAGTTATCTTTGTTCTCTTTATTATTTTAGTTAGGTCAGGGTGTGACATGGGGGATGCAGGTGTTTTTGTTATTGTCTATGGGTTTTTGTAAGTCTATGGGTGTTTGCTAGTGTAGGTGTGATGTATGTCTATGGTTGCCTAGATTGGTTCTCAATTAGAGACAGCTGTCTATCGTTGTCTCTGATTGGGAACCATATTTAGGCAGCCATATTCATTGGGTAGTTCGTGGGTTATTGTCTATGTCTATGTGTCGTGTTTGTGTCAGCACTATTTGTTTATAGCGTCACGTTCGTTCGTTTGTTGTTTTGTTAGTTTGTCAAGTGTTCTTCGTTTCATTACAAGGAAGAATGTATTGTTATCACGCTGCGCCTTGGTCCTCCTCTCTTCCACCATATAGCGATCGTGAGAACACTCCCCCCCCAAAACTACACATATTTGGTTAGTAGAGACCCTACTGAGTATTTCCCACTCCACTTTAGCTGAGAGAAGTAAAAAAGTTCTCTACAAGCCAATAAGTATCCCATGTACAGTGTATTGCACTGCAGTGAAAGGAGTGGGTGAAGTATGGAGTCACTAGTACTCTGTATTAAACCCTTTGCCCAGCACAAGAGACCCATTAACTTTTTGCAGACTCTGAGTAATTCCCCCATAACATATATTTGTATTTTATTGCAAATGTATTTCTTTAAGTATACATTTTACTTATGAAAAAAAAGTATGCACTGTAAGTTGCAATGGATTGAACCTTTATTTAACTAGGCAAGTCCATTAAGAACAAATTCTTATTTACAATGATGTCCTACCCCGGCCAAACCCAGATGACACTGGGCCAATTGTGCACCGCCCTATGGGACTCCCAATCACGGACGGATGTGATACAGCCTAGATTCGAACCAGAGACTTTAGTGACGCCTTCAGCACTGAGATGCAGTGCCTTAGACCGCTGCGCCACTCGGGAGCACTTGGATAAGAGTGTCTGCTAAATGACTAACATGTAAATGCAGTATAACCGTCTGTTTTTGTAATATAGCCTACGCACAATAGCTTTCAACATATCAGTATTTGTGTAAACATTCAAAATAAATGCTGGTATAAATAATACAAATATAAAATATGTGAAATTATCCATTTGTGTTTACAATTCTGTGAAAAGCAGTTGTACTGCACTAGTAGTTAAACATTTTTGATATTCCCAAAATGTAGCATGTCTTTTCAGGGGTACTCTTAAAAAAAAAAAAAGATCCTCTATCATGCTGCCAACATAATATACTGCTGCTAGGAGAACTGTAATACACTTCAGTGTTCTAGCTCTGCAGCCCAGAAAACATCCACGCATGCTCATCCCTGGGCCTTTAGGGGCAATAGCAGCACTACCTGAGCCTGTGCACAAGGCTATGCCCTACATTACGCTGCTCTCAAAGTCTTCCATGATTCTTGCTGCTTGAGTCTCGCTGCTTTTTATTTAGAAAATGAATAAAGTTCGACATTACCCGCTGGGGCTTACTATAATAAACATGTGTAAATGCACAGTTGTAGGCTAAACTATATTTTAATACTCAGAGGATAAAATCAACATAAACAATCTCTTGGGAGATGAGACTTAATTGTATGCTATAGCGTTGGTCATCCTGTAAACCTACTATTTTAGAAGTTAAATGCAGGGTTCAGAACACCACCCACACACAGAGGTCCTCCTCCTCTCCTCTCCTAAACTTCCTGTGGTCAGTTGGCTAGGGAGATTATACACCCCTTCTTTCTCGGGATTAAAAAGCATTCATGAGTAAAGCCACATGAAAATGCACACTTAGTAACTGTTCCGGTAAAATAGAGCACTTACATCCACAAATGCATCCCTAGTAGACTACCTACAATATAGATTAGAGACATCATTCAATGGAACACCACCTACTCATCGTGTTTAAGGATGAAAAAAAATATTCAAGACTAAAAGCACATGAAATTGCACGCTTACTAACTGTTCTAGTATGATAGTTGCATGCATCCATCCTCAAATCGATCCCTTCCCTACCTACAGTACAGAGAGAAACATTCTTCAGCGCGACACCAGCAAATGTACATGAAATTGCACACTGCTCCAGTAAAATAGTTAATTGGGCTACATTCATCCACACATCCCTAGTCCTACCTACTGTAGCCTACAGTAGAGGCATTCTTCAGTCAGGCACCTTTTTAGCACAGGAGAGGCAGGGAATGTAAAATCTGTCCTATGTATGGCCCAGGAGCAATCATCACACTAATGGTATGCTTGATGTATAGTCTCATTATCAGTGTAATGGCTGCCTGCCTGCTTCATGGCTGTATACCTGCAACCTGGCTGCCTGCTTCATGGCTGCATTATATCTGCAACCTGGCTGCCTGCTTCCTGGCTTCCTGCTACATGGCTTCTTGCTACCTGCTACCTGATTCCTGGCTGTCTGCTAACTGGCTGCTACCGCCTGGAGTGGAAGGGTGATCTGTGGAGCCCCACAGAGAAGAGTCCCACGAGTCAAGGGATGTGTCCCAAATGGCACGCTACCTCTGTGCCTCTCTCTCTATGTACCCCCTTCTGAATAAGTTCATTACCAATTTACAGCTGCACTCCGATTCACTATATATCTACTCTCTGTGCTGTGAGACTGGCAGTAAAGGTTATATATCATATAACTATTGCATATAGGTTATCACATATATCCTTTAGGACACACTGTAAATACTTACATATTCTGAAGGGTTAAGAGACTGTTCTGTTTCTCTGAGTTGAGCAGTCTCATCCCAGTGAAACTGGTAATGGAAAAGCTTTGCTCTACCTCAATTGGTATTTCCACCATTCCTGACTCCCATCTCCTTGCTCCCTTCAAAACCTTACTGGAGGAGAAGGTCTCTCCCATCAGACCTTATCCAATGCATTCTGAGGCAGCGAGGAGGATGGATGCAAGGAAATCGAGGAAAGATTAACTGAGAAAGTGCCAAGGACTCCTTCTAGATAACCCATTGAGAATCTACCAGGCATTATGTTCCTCCCTTCATTGTTCTCTAAGAATTCTCAACCATTTGTATGACAGTTGAAATGAACCAGTACTCTTCTCTTGGAATCCAATAGTTGAAAAGGAAAACACTGAGCAGGAAAAATTACAAAACCCCCCTGAAATATCACATCTATGTAAGTATGCAAACCCTAAACTCAGTACTTTGTTGAAGCATCTTTGGCAGCGATTACAGCTTTGAGTCTTTTTGGCTATGACGCTACAAGCGTGCCACACCTGTATTTGGGGAGTTTCTCCCATTCTTCTCTGCAGGTTGGATGGGGAGCACCACAGCTATTTTCAGGTCTCTCCAGAGATGTTTGATCGGGTTCAAGTCTGGGCTATGGCTGGGCCACTCAAGGACATTCAGAGACATGTCCCAAACCCATTCCTACCTTATCCTGGCTGTGTGCTTAGGGTCGTTGTCCTGTTGGAAGGTGAACCTTTGCCCTAGTCTGAGGTCCTGAGTGGTCTGGAGCAGGTTTCATCAAGGAGCTCTCTGCTCCGTTCATCTTTCCCTCGATCCTGACTAGTCTACCAATCCCTGCCACTAAATAAACAGATGGTGCCTGGTTTCCTCCAGACAAACACTTGTCATTCAGGCCAAAGAGTTCAATCTTGGTTTCATCTAACCAGAGAATCTTGTTTCTCATGGTCTGAGTCCTTAACTTCTTATGGCTGCAGGGGCAGTATTGAGTAGCTTGGATGAAAGGTGCACATAGGTGCCCAGAGTAAACGGCCTGCTCCTCAGTCATAGTTGCTAATATATGCATATTATTATTAGTATTGGATAGAAAACACTCTGAAGTTTCTAAAACTGTTTGAATTATGTATGTGAGTATAACAGAACTCAAACCTTCCTGTTTGGATTTTTTCTGAGGCTGCTAGATTTTCAACCAAGCTCCCAATAAAATTACAGCGAGATATGGATGAGTTTTCACTTCCTACGGCTTCCACTAGATGTCAACAGTCAATAGAACTTTGTCTGATGACTCTAATGTGAAGGGGGGCCGAAGGAGACAGGAATGAGTAATCACTGCCCTGAGGTAACCACGCATTGAACACGCGCGTTCAACGTGAGAGGGAGCTCCGTTCCATCGCTCAACTGAAGTCAATGTAATTCTCCGGTTGGAACGTTATTCAAGATGTATGTTAACAACATTCTAAAGATTGATTCAGTACATCGTTTGACATGTTTCTACTGACTGTTACGGAACTTTTGGACATTTCGTCACGTTATAGTGGACGCGCTTTGTGACTTTGGAATTGTTTACCAAACGCGCTAACCAAAGTAGCTAATTGGACATAAATAACGGACATTATCGAACAAATCAAGCAGTTACTGTGGACCTGGGATTCATAAGACTGCATTCTGATGAAGTTCATCAAATGTAAGGAAACATTTATAATGTATTTTCTGGTTTCTTTTGACTCCAACATGGCGGCTAATTTGGCTATTGTTCTGAGCGCCGTCTCAGATTATTGCATGGTTTGCTTTTTCCGTAAAGTTTTTTTGAAATCTGACACAGCGGTTGCATTAAGGAGAGGTATATCTATAATTCCATGTGTATAACTTGTATTATCATCTACATTTATGATGAGTATTTCTGTTGAAACGATGTGGCTACTTTTTTTACTTTTCTTCTTTATCAAACAAAACATACATTATTGTGTAACATGAAGTCCTATGAGTGTCATCTGATGAAGATCATCAAAGGTTAGTGATTCATTTTATCTCTATTTCTGCTTTTTCTGACTGCTATCTTTCACTGGAAAAATGGCTGTGCTTATTGTGGTTTGGTTTTCGCTGAAAAGCATATTTGAAATCGGACACTTTGGTGGGATTAACAACAAGATTACCTTTAAAATTATATAAGACACATGTATGTTTGAGGAATTTTAATTATCTGATTTCTGTTGTTTGAATTTGGCGCCCTGCACTTTCACTGGCTGTTGTCATATCGATCCCGTTAGCGGGATTGCAGCCATAAGAAGTTTTTAAGGTACCTTTTGGGAAACTCAAAGTGGGATGTCATGTGCCTTTTACTGAGGAGTGGCTTCCGTCTGGCCTGATTGGTGGAGTGCTGCAGAGATGGGAGAACCTTCCAGAAGGACAACTATCTCCACAGAGGAACTCTGGAGCTCTGTCAGAATGACCATCGGGTTCTTGGTCACCTCCCTGACCAAGGCCCTTCTCCCCCGATTGCATAGTTTGGCCGGGCTACCAGCTATAGGAAGAATCTTGGTGGTTCCAAACTTCTTCCATTTAAGAACGATGGAGGCCATTGTGTTCTTGGCGACCTTCAATGCTGCAGACATTTTTGGTACCCTTCCCCAGATCTGTGCCTCGTCCATTTTAGAATAAGGCTGTAACGTAACAAAATGTGGAAAAAGTCAAGGGGTCTGAATACTTTCCGAATGCTCTGTATGCTGATTTTATTATTTCTATTGTGCTTCAAATTTTCAGTTGCATCATAAAGCAAAGCTTGAATCAGCTCCCCTACTCCCCTCCCCCACCCCACTAGGGCAAGATTCTGACAGACATTCAATACGGAAACCGTTACCTTTTATAAACCAAATGGAAGCAAACTGAGCAAAACCAGAATTGCCATTGGACAAATTCAGTTCGGTCCCGCCCGCTTCATTGGCTTCCTTTTTTTTTTAAACCTCTTTTCTACCCAATTTCGTGGTATAGGATTGGTAGTTACAGTCTTGTCCCATTGCTTCAACTCCCATATGGGAGAGGCGAAGGTCGAGAGCCGTGCGTCCTCCGAAACACAACCCAGCCATGCCACACTGCTTCTTGACACAATGCCCGCTTAACCCGGAAGCCAACCGCACCAATGTATCGGAGGAAACACTGTGCACTTGGCGACCGTGTCAGCGTGCATTGCACCCGGCCCGTCACAGGAGTCACTAGTGCGTGATGGGACAAGAACATCCCTACCAGCTAAACCCTCCCCTAACCCGGACGACCCTGGGCCAATTGTGCGGCGCCCCATGGTTCTCCCGGTCACAGCCGGCAGCGAGAGCCTGGACTCTAACCAGGAACTCTAGTGGCACAGCTCGCACTGCGTGGCAGTGCCTTAGACCACTTCGCCACTCGGGAGCCCGGCTTCCATTTACTAAACGTTTTGCAACAGAACCGGCGTAATGAATACACCGCGATTTGCCAGAGTTCCCAACCTGGTCTCCTAGACTAGATGTAACATAGTAAACATAAAATTGGGACACTCAAAACTAGCATCATATGTCACATTTGGTGTGGTTACATAAGACAGGTGTACTTTAAGAAAAAATGAAAGTAGGGTGGTTGGTCGAGGTGGATGGGTAGGTGTATAACGGGAACCTCTATTAACCGAAAGTTTGCGTGTTCAAAACTCATCACGAACAATTTTAGCGAATTTGCAACAACTTACTACTTTCTAAGCTACTTTGCAACTACTCAGCATGTTAGCTAACCCTTCCCATAACCCCTAACCTAGCTAACGTTATCAATAACAAATTGGAATTCATAACAATTCATGCGTTTTTCTAAATTCCTAACATATCATACAAAATGGATGGACATCCAGAAATAAATACATACTATACGAAATGTAACATACTATTTGGAGTGTCCCCGATTTACATTTACTATGTTACGTCTTCCATCCCAATATTGACCCAGTTTTCCTGGAACCCTGTGTAATGCATTTTGGTATGTATGCTCTTGGGGAAAATGTTGAAGGTCAAATAAGGTTGGATCCCATTTGGAGATCACAATGTGAAGATCTATGTAAATTATGTAAGAAGCATGTATTCATACTGTATGCATGTTGTATGTACTGTAACTGTGTGATGACCGGTTATTGAATGCATTCTTACAGTGTTTAACATAAACAATGTTGGAATTGCTCAGAACTGATCCTTTGTGGGTTGATGTGTGTTAGCAATCACCTGCTGGTTGTCCAAAAATGGTGGCGATTCAACAATTTAATGAACTGAAGTTGGCGGCCGATGTTCTGTAGTCAGAGGCAATAAGATTAGGCTTAGACAGCACCCGCTGATTTTAAGTACACTCTACCATCCGTTGCTCTGGTGTTGCCTAGGGCAAACATGTTCAATATACTATATAATATTCAGTAATAAATCAAGTACAATTGAACAGTTGAATGATTTTTTTATGTTTTGTCTTATTTTTTATCAACACAAAAATAGGTTGCCACTAATACAAAATAGGTTGATGCATCAAATACAAATTCACAAGCTTTCTTGACTTTACCAGTCTTACATTGATAACACCCAGAGAAAGAAACAATCATAGAAACACTACTTTTGCAAGCAGATCTCTGCACTGTTATTGTTCCTATACAACCGCTGAACCATTCCTAAGAAAGATTTCATTTGGCAATATAAAATTGTAAAGGCAATGCATAAGACGCATACATTGAGAGAGACAGACAATGACAGAGAATGAGATGGATGAGTTCAAGCTGGCATATGAACAGCATGACTATCATAACTACTATGGCTCTGTTTCAATGTCTGCAGTAGCACACAACTTCAAATTATGTAAGTATGGACATTGGAAAGTAAGCCTACTACTTGTCTCATTGGTCCGGCTATCTCCGTCTGCGCGGGGAGCTATTCCTGCTCCGTTCCTCGTTTCGCCTGGGTTCTCTGTATCTGTCAGAGTGATGGCGGTTCTCCCTGTTCTCCTTGTCCGCCCGCTCTGCCCTCTCCGCCTGCCGCTCCACCCCGTTCCTGTTCGAGTCCCTGGAGGAATCCATGTCCTTCTCCTTGCGGCTGCTCCTCTCCCGTGACTTTGACCTCTCTTTTTCTCTGTCCCTGCCTCCACTGCTCACTGGTTCCTTCTCTTTCTCAGGGCTACGGTGTCTGACTCGGTCACGGTCGGCCTGGGGGGCTTGGTGTTTCCCATCGTTTCCCTCTCCATCGTCCTTGTTGTGCCTGCGGGCCTCTGGCTGTCTGTCCCCGTCCTCATAGTCTCGGTCTCTGCCAGGCCTGCCACGAGGCAGCTCCTTGTCTTTGTGCCCTCCACGGTCAGCACGGTCGGGTCTCTCATGTGTGGGTGGCGGAGCATCTTCTACTCGATCCCGGTGGCGAGAGGCTTTGTGGCGGTCCTCAGGCCCGGGTCTCCCCCCGCCGCGCTCCGCCTCCTCTTCATCGCTACTGCTGTCATCACGGCGACGGTTTTCGTGTCTCAGACTCCTATTGGGCCGTTCCTCCAGAGGTGACTTCTTTTTGGAAGAAGCCTTGTCCTTGGTCTTCTTGTCTTTCTTCTTGTCTTTGTCGCTCTTCTTCTTTTTGCTCTGGCCTTTGCTCTTTTTACGCCTCGAATCGGAATCTGCCAAACAGTACATTTGTCTTAGAAACTAAATATATCCAGACTTTGAATCAAAATCTATTAAACATGAGTAAAGAGCCTAAATACATCCAGAAGCATGCACACAACATGCCAGTTTGCCAGCCCATAGAGGGGCACATTCTCTATGCTGTGTATAAATAAAATAAAAAATCTGTCAGTTTTGCCATTCCATACGAGTGGTCTGAGCTATGCCATGTGATGGGAGTTTGAGGGGGGCTTAGGTGTGTCCTAAATGGCACCCTATTTCCTATATAGTGCACTACTTTTGACCAGAGCCTTCTAGGGAATAGGGTGCCATTTGGGATGCAGCCTGTGTGCAGATGATGTGTGGTGATGACAGACTGTGCTTTTGGCCAGTGCATGTTAACATGTCACTCTGCCCTACAGAGAGCAGGCCAGGGGCACCCAACACCACACTAGTCAAACAGTCACTAGACCGCCAGAGTACAAAACTGACTGCAGGCGTGTGTGTGTGTGTGTGTGTGTGTGTGTGTGTGTGTGTGTGTGTGTGTGTGTGTGCGTGCCCGTGCGTGCGTGCGTGCGTGCGTGCGTGCGTGCGTGCGTGCGTGCGTGCGTGCGTGCGTGCGTGCGTGCGTGCGTGCGTGCGTGCGTGCGTGGGGACCACTGCCGGGACTGACGGACTGTCTTTGCGTGCATGTGTTGCATAGAGATTTGTATACATATACACACAGGCTGAATGGTAAATAGCCACATCAACATCACAGCCGAGAAACACCTCTAAGACCTCACACAGGCTTGATGTTCAGGACAATTTACTGAGAACCAACTGAAGCTCAGAGGTATTGGACATTTCAGTGAACAGAGGTCATTTTGTCGCTATTGATTTGAAAGCAGTGATTATGTAGAGGACATCTGTTTCACCAGGACAATCACTGCTCTCTTGTTAAATTGGATATTTAAAATTTATCCCTGAAATATACATGTTTTCTTAAATTGAAAAAGTGAATACAGACTGGTCCTTGGTTGGCAGTAGTTGCATTTCATCAGCATGGGACTGACACAAAAAGCCATCTTAATGTCCCTGATGCCACGATTAACACGATGTAGCCTAAACACTCCCATAAGTTGCTTTGGATAAAAACCAACACTAAATGGCAAATATTATTACCATATAATGTGACATGAGGGACAGGCCTTTTCTAGGGAAATAGTGATGTGATTCAAAACAGACAAGTTTCATGTCAATAGAGCTGGCCAATTAAAATAATTAGCATGCTGAGTTAGAGGGCTAAGTACAACACTGACATTCCTCAAGGTGAGGCATGCAATGACTCATGACGCAGGCTGACACACAGAGACACACACAGAGAGACACACAGAGACACAAACACACACAGAGCAGAGTTGGCCACCCTCACAGTAGGGACAAGGAAAGAAGGGTACAACCATAGAAACAGAATTACTAATTTTACAGGCACCACCACCTCTCCGGACA
This sequence comes from Salvelinus sp. IW2-2015, assembly GCF_002910315.2. Taxonomy (NCBI): domain Eukaryota; kingdom Metazoa; phylum Chordata; class Actinopteri; order Salmoniformes; family Salmonidae; genus Salvelinus; species Salvelinus sp. IW2-2015. Next base: position 29,483,325 of record NC_036875.1, on the reverse strand, counting down.
CAACACAGGCATTAGAATTAGGTGAAGGTTGAGGACAGACAGTTAAAGGACTAGCACTTTTAATTCGTCTAAGAAAATATTCAGACTGCTGGTTAAAAGAGAGCTGGGTTGAAAGTTGATTGCAATGATGTCCTTTCAACTACCTAAGTCTAAGTGTAACAATAAAAAAATTAAAGTGAGGGTGGCCTGGTCCCAGATTGTTTAAAGTGCTGTTTGTGCCACCAATGACCAAAGTAGAAATAACAAACAGATCTGGGACCAGGCTATAATAAGGGACTATCAGGGTGGTAAAGCTACTCTGTACCTGAGCTGTTGCTGGACGAGTCAGAGTCAGTGGAAGAGTCAGAGCTGTCACTGTCGCTGCTGTCACTGTCTGAGGAGGACGAGTCAGAGGAGGAAGAGGACGAGTCGGAGTCTGACGACTCCACGTCCTGGTTCTGGGTCATGATTATCTTGGGGGCGTTCTTCAGATGCTCACGGAGCTCATCCCTATGGGAGGGAGGGAGAGTGGGTAGAGCGAGGGAGAAGGAGAGAGAATGAGAAGGGGAAAGAGAGCAAGAGAGAGAGAGATGGAGAAAGAATAAATTATGACACACCCCCTGTATATAGCCTTGTTATTGTGTTACTTTTATTAGTACTTTTTGTTTTAGTCTACTTGGTAAATATTTTCTTCTTCTTGAACTGCACTGTTGGTTAAGGGCTTGTAAGTAAGCATTTCACGTCTATACTTGATGTATTCGGCACATGTGACAAATAAAGTTTGATTTGGCAGGAGATCACAGCAGGATGGTGACGGAATACCCCAACCTGTTATATTACAATGTGTTCCTGTGTGTCTCTGCAGGTAAAGGCAGCAGCAATGCGAAGGTTGTGGGTTAACAAATCACAAACACATACATAAAACGTATATGCAATCTCATTGTGCTGTTGCTTTGGATGAAAGTGGCACGTATTATGATTATATTATTAGAATGGAGACACTAACGTAAGTCCACCCAGGCCAATGGAGGTGAAGAAATTTATGGCGAATCGGGTGTTCCTGGGGTTGTCACGAGGGAAGAGACCCTCGAAGAAGGGCTGCAACGTCCTGGAAGATACAAAAAAGATTGGATGAGACAATCCCATGCATCAAAACGTGACAATTAAATGTATTTAAATTCAATTTAATTTATCCCCTCAAGAGAATAGCAGAGCCAGATTACAAGTATCAACATCCTCAAGTGACATATTAGTTGACAGTGGAGGGGGAGAAGATTAGATTGACGTACATATCCTTGAGTCGTTCATTGAGCCTGGGCAGACCCATGTAGGCACAGAGCTCCTGGAACAAGATCTTGACGAAGATTCGACTGGACGACGTGGTGGTGTCCTCACTGACTTTAATACATTCCAGCACCTGAGAGAGAAATACACAAACACGCAGTGTAACTAGATTAGTAGCTGTTGAAGGGCACTCAAATCACCAACTACGTTGCCTTAATGCCCAGCGTTAGATGAATCGATCAATAAGATTTAAAGCCATATTGATGCTGTAATACATTATGTCACGAACCCATGTGCGTAGTAACGGCAGAGTCAGCACAAGGTTTTAGGTTAGAGATGTTGAGTTACTGTAGACAAAATGGCACCCTAATCCCCATGTAGTGCACTAATTTCAACCAGGGCCCATAGGGCACAGTCAAAAGAAGTGCACTATATAGAGAATAGGGTGCCAATTGAGACGCAACCCTAGAGAGCTACAATACATACACTCCACGGGACAGAGTCAGTGTACAGGAGATGAGCAAACATCCTGGCAACGTTTCTCAGTTTATTGGTTTCTAGGCGATGGATGGTTTCATACTGCTCCATGAAGATGGCCTCAAAACTCTCCATATAGTCCTTCTTCAGCAGACAAAACCTCTGAGAAATTAACAGAGTTCACAATGTTAGTTGAGAGTAGAATATAGTTGATCTTAACGCAGTGCTCTTGAATGCGAGACAAATTCCTGTAAAAAGCCAAATGAATGAACTCCACTGTAGTAAACTACAAGGCTTATCAACAAATGTAATTTCAAGGGTGATGAAATTCCAACTTACAGCATGCAACATAACAGACTAAGTTAATGAAAATTGTCTCAGGAAAATGATGAAATATATATTTTGGTTATATTTAAATTAAAGAATATATAAATATATATTATTTGGTCTTCTTACCCCTGCTAGAAGACCAAAGAACTTCTCGTAGGTCCTCTGTTGGGCACAGCAGTCTAGAATCATGTTGCACAGCTCTTTCTGTTGGGAGAAGGCAGATACAAAAATAGCTTTAATCACTGGAACATGGACACAGAGGGGATGCTGAGACTTGGCCAAACCAGGAAGGACTGCACCTATGGGGGATATAAAAAGACCCATCTGTTACATCCTCCTGCAGCCAGCGAGAAGCCGGTCCTAAATGGGACCCTATTCTCTACATAGTATACTACTTTGACGTGGCCCAGGTGAAAAGTAGTGCACTACATAGGGAACAGGGTGCCATTTTGGACATAACCATTCTGTGTCCTCTCATCCTCCAACCAATATCCCAGCCAAGCAGATTATTGATTTAAAAATACTATATTTTCATTGAGGAGGCCAGCCTTGGGCAACCATGGGCTGTGGTGTGATCAATCTTGAAATGAACGTCCTGGACAGGCCATGACCTGGCAGGGGCTGGCACCAAATTACACTGGTGGTGAGGAGAGATAGGAGAATCATGTTTGTGATATGGAGGGAGGAAAAATCGATACAAATTGGACTATTTGCTCATCATGTAAAATCTGAATGATTCCTTGGACTCATACCAAAGAATGCCGAAGTCATGTCAGAAAATGTTTTTCCAGGGTGTGATGTAATATGGAAGACCCGGCAAGCCAGCCTATTCCTTATAATGTAAATTTCAACAGATATAACTTCCATGTATAACTTCAAATTAAAGTAAATCGTTTGCACTCATGACTGCTGGTTTCAATAAAATGTTCAGGTAAGTTACAAGCAAATACTTTATGAATTTATTGTTACAAATCAACTTGCAAGGTTGCTAGCCAACTAGCCTGCTAACATTAGCCCTACCAGCCTGCTAATGTTACGTTAGCACTGAGTCAGCCAGTTGCTATGAATGCCTATCTTACAGCTACATCAAAGTAAATCAAAGTTGTGGAAATATATAACACAATCTAACCAGTTATCAAAAAATGTTAGGTATATGCAGTTATCTTAGCCAGCAAGTTAGCCAGCCAGCTCACATTAGCTCTTTAGCCAACTAGCTATTAGACTAGCCAACCACCACGGTGTAGGTCGGCAAGCTAAAGCCCAACTACTGGAGACCAGCTAGAACACAACTAAAACATAACCGCAGATTAAAAGAAAAGAGAGAGCAGAGACTTACAGACGGACGGCTGGGGCCCAGCCAAAGGTAACACACTTTTAAATGAGTCCAGGCCGAGTTAGCTACCAAAGCGAGGGGGAGGCAGGCGCTTCACCGGGCTGAAATCCAAATTTGATAGTTTACAGATGTCAGTCAGCTAGCGAGGTAGCACTAAGCCAAGGTAGAAAAAGTTACAAAACTCCCCAAAAGCACCAGAGCCTGCCGTACTAAAGGGTTCCCACTAGAGAACACAAAATATGTGAATAGCATGAGGTGTAGCTATCGTAAACCAGCTTGAGCTAGCTACCGAGCTAGCATACGAACTTGGTAGCCAGAGTAGAGTAGATCCTTCATGACGCTGACAAATAGTGCATTGTGGGGAGTTTAGAAGTATTCCGGAATTAAGTTAATAAATATGTAATAACCTTGAAACATAAAATATTGTACTTATAGGTAACCAGATTGAGACTACAACTAAATTACTAAATCTTTGACTACACTGAGTTACATTGGTGAGGAAAAACTCATGCTTCCTAGCATTTAACTTATCATGTGGGCTAAAACATGAATGATTCATGTGTGAACACATTTAAATTCATTGAGAAAGTAAAGGTGTGAGAGAAACTTCTCAGCATGTAGCCTAGCTAGCTGACAGACTGAACAACTCATTTAACATCTCTGCACAGTTATGAAAATAATGATGGTTATGACTGAGGCTAGAAGCTGTATGGTTTGTTATTGAGAGGCACGTCTGTCTGGTAACGGGTCTCTCTGCCACAAACGAAAAAGCCCTGGCAGCAGACAGCAGCAGGAGGCTGTGTTATGTTGTGTGATACTGAGATTGGAAAGTGTGATGTTCACACAGTGTGCCTGATTCTCTGCCTGGCATGGCAACACAATGGGAATGCAATGAGACTGCTGTCTGACCCCCATCTCATCTCAGAACCCCTTCCATCCTGAGGACACTCAGGGTACCTCCCAAATGGCACCCTATTCCCTAATAGCGCACTACTTTGACCAGAGACACAAGTAGTGCTCTCTATAAGGAATAGGGTGCCATTTGGGATGCATCTACCAAAAGCATGTCCCCCATGCTCGTCGCCCATTCCAAAATCATAGGCATGAATATGGAGTTGGTCGCCCCTTTGCTGCTATAACAGTCTCCACTCATCTGGGAAAGCTTTCCACTAGATGTTGGAACACTAGATGTTCAGTCAGAAGAGCATGGCTCGCAGTCGGCGTCCCAATTAATCCCAAAGGTGTTTGATGGGGTTGAGGTCAGGGCTCTGTGCAGGCCAGTCAAATTGTTCCACACCAATCTCGACAAACCGTTTCTATATGGACCTTGTTTGTGCACGGGGGCATTGTCATTGTATGCGTCTTGCGGTTATCATTTCAACAGGAAAGGGCCTTTCCCAAACTGTTGCCACAATCTTGGAAGCACAGAATCGTCTAGAATATCATTTTATGCTGTAACGTTAACTTCTTTGGGATAGGGGGCAGCATTTTCACGTTTGGATGAAAAGCGTGCCCAGAGTAAACTGCCTGCTACCCAGGCCCAGTTGCTAATATATGCATATTATTAGTAGATTTGGATAGAAAACACTCTGAAGTTTCTAAAACTGTTTGAATCATGTCTGTGACTATAACAGAACTTATTTGGCAGGCGAAACCCCGAGGACAAACCATTCAGAATTTGTTTTGAGGTCACTCTTTTCAATGGTTTTCATTGGGAATCCAGATTTCTAAGGGACCTTCTTGCAGTTCCTATCACTTCCACTGGATGTCAACAGTCTTTAGAAATTGGTTGAGGTTTTTCCTTTGAGAAATGAAGAAGTAGCCATGTTCAGAATGAGGCTCGAGTGAAGTGTACTGTTTGTTAGAGGCGAGTGACCTGAAAGCATGCTACACATTGTTTTCCTCCGGTATTGAACACAGATCATCCCGTCTTCAATTTTATTGATTGTTTACGTTACAAAATACCTAAAGTTGTATTACAAAAGTATTTTGAAATTTTTGGACAAAGCTTACAGGTAACTTTTGTAGTCATGTTGAGCGAGTTGGAACCGGTGTTTTTCTGGATCATACGCGCCAAATAAATGGACATTTATCGACGGAATTAATCAAACAAAAGGACCATTTGTGATGTTTATGGGACATATTGGAGTGCCAACAGAAGAAGCTCGTCAAAGGTAAGGCATGAATTATATCTTTATTTCTGCGTTTTGTGTCGCGCCTGGAGGGTTGAAATATTATGGTCTGTGATTGTTTGCTTGGATGCTATCCTCAGATAATAGCATTGTATGCTTCCGCCGTAAAGCATTTTTGAAATCTGACACGTTGGCTGGATACACAACAAGTGTAGCTTTAATTTGGTATATTGAATGTGTGATTTCATGAAAGTAAAATTTTTATAGTACTATATTTGAATTTGACACATTTTCACTGGATGTTGGCCAGTTGGGACGCTACCGTCCCACATATCCTCAGAGAGGTTAAGATATCCTAACTAAGATGTCCTAACTAAGGGGCCTAGCCCAAACGGTGACATTTGGCACTATGCAGTCGGGCAGGTAGCGTTCTCCTGGCATCCGCCAAACCCAGATCCACCAAACCCAGATGGTGACGTGTGATTCATGACTCCAGAAAACAGTTTCCACTGCTAGGCTTGTGTGCAGCTGCTCAGCCATGGAAACCCATTTCATGAAGCCTCCGACGAACAGTTATTGGGCTGACATTGCTTCCAGAGGCAGTTTGGAACTCAGTAGTGAGTAATGCAACCGAGGACAGACAATTTTTACGCGCTACATGCTTCAGCGGTCCTGTTCTGTGAGCTTGTGTGGCCTACCACTTCGCGGCTGAGCCGTTGTTGCTCCTAGACGTTTCCACTTCACAATAACCGCACTTGACCGGGGCAGCTCTAGCAGTGCAGAAATTTGACATACTGACTTGTTGGAAAGGTGGCAATCTATGACGGTGCCATGTTGAAAGTCACTGAGGTCTTCAGTAATGCTATTCTACTGCCAATGTTTGTTTATGGAGATTGCATGGCTGTGTGCTCGATTTTATACATCTCTCAGCAACGGGTGTGGCTGAAATAGCCGAATCCACTACATTTCAAGGGGCGTTCACATACTTTTGAATATATATAGTGTATCAGCCAGGGCCCATACAGGGCCAGCAAAGTCAATGCATAGAAATGACCAACTGGAACAGTGACAATCTTCTACTGAAATATCCAATCACAACATCAACACTCTGGCTGTGTCTGAAATGGCACACTATTCCCTATATAGTGCACTAATGTCAGCTGGTAGACATCATGGAACACAGCAGCAATACAACTCTACCAACTAGAGGTCGACCGATTATGATTTTTCAACGCCGATACCGATACAGATTATTGGAGGACCAAAAAAAGCCAATATTAATCGGCCGATTTTTTTATATTTATTTGTAATAACGACAATTACAACAATACTGAATGAACACTTTTATTTTAACTTAATATAATACATCAATAAAATCAATTTAGCCTTAAATAAATAAGGAAACATGTTCAATTTGGTTTAAATAATGCAAAAACAAAGTGTTGGAGAAGAAAGTAAAAGTGCAATATGTGCCATGTAAAAAAGCTAACATTTAAGTTCCTTGCTCAGAACATGAGAACATATGAAAGCTGGTGGTTCCTTTTAACATGAGTCTTCAATATTCCCAGGTAAGAAGTTTTAGGTTGTAGTTATTATAGGAATTATAGGACTATTTCTCTCTATACGATTTGTATTTCATGTACCTTTGACTATTGGATGTTCTTATAGGCACTTTAGTATTGCCAGTGTAACAGTATAGCTTCCGTCCCTCTCCTCGCTCCTACCTGGGCTCGAACCAGGAACACATCGACAACAGTCACCCTCGAAGCAGCGTTACCCAAGCAGAGCAAGGGGAACAACTACTCCAAGTCTCAGAACGAGTGACGTTTGAAACGCTATTAGCGCGCACCCCGCTAACTAGCTAGCCATTTCAAATCGGTTACACCAGCCTAATCTCGGGAGTTGATAGGCTTGAAGTCATAAACAGCGCAATGCTTGAAGCATTGCGAAGAGCTGCTGGCAAAACGCACGAAAGTGCTGTTTGAATGAATGCTTACGAGCCTGCTGCTGCCTACCATCTCTCAGTCAGACTGCTCTATCAAATCATAGACTTAATTATAACTTAATAAGACACAGAAATACGAGCCTTTGGTCATTAAAATGGTCGAATCCGGAAACTATCATTTCGAAAAAACAAAACATTTATTCTTTCAGTGAAATACGGAAACGTTCCGTATTTTATCTAACGGATGGCATCCCTAAGTCTAAATATTGCTGTTACATTGTACAACCTTCAATGTTGTCATAATTATGTACAATTAATTACGGCCTTTGTTAGGAATAAATGGACTTCACACATTTCGCAATGAGCCAGGCGGCACAAACTGCTGCATATACCCTGACTGCTTGCACCGAACGCAAGAGAAGTGACACAACTTCCCTAATTATAAGAAATACATGTTAGCAGGCAATATTAACTAAATATGCAGGTTTAAAAATATATACTTGTGTATTGATTTTAAAGAAAGGCATTGATGTTTATGGTTAGGTACATTGGTGCAACGACAGTGCTTTTTTCGCAAATGAAGTTAAACTTCTTGCCACTATAGGGGGTGCTGTTTCGCATTAGCATAATTTGCTCAACAGATTAAACGGCTTCCTAATCAATTCTTGCTCGTACAATATCTGTGGAGAGAAAAAATGGTGGACAAAGAAATTGTGTATTTTGCTAACGTGTTTAGCTAATAGATTTACATATTGTGTCTTCCTGTAAAAACATTTTAAAAATCTGAAATGGTGGCTTTATTCACAAGATCTGTATCTTTCATTAGGTGTCTTGGACTTGTGATTTAATGATATTTAATGCTACTATTTAATGTGGACGCTATGCTAGCGATGCTAATCAGGTGTGGGGGGGTGGGGGGTGATCCCGGATCCGGGGTTGTGGCTCGTTTAGAGGTTAAATCATCACCGTTTGTCGAAGTAGGCGCATCGATTATATGCAAAGCAGGACCGCTAGATAAACTAGTAAATCTATCAACCATGTGTAGTTAACCTGTTGGATGGGGGCAGCATTTTCACTTTTGCATGAAATGCTGCCCAGAGAAAACTGCCTGCTACTCTGTCCCAGATGCGAATAATGCATATTATTAGTAGTATTGGATAAAAAGCGCGCTCCCGACAGAGTTAGCTCTCGTTCCAATGCTTTGCTACAGACGATGGAATTCTCGCGTTGGAACATTATTGATGATTTATGTTAAAAACAATCCTTAAGATTAATTCCATACATCGTTTGATATGTTTCTACGACCTGTAACGGAACTGAGTTTTTGTCTGGACCTAGGTCTATGAAGATGGATTACTGGCTGAACACAATAATAACTTAGTGGCTATTTGGACATAAATGATGGACTTTTATGGAACAAATCAGTCATTTATTGTCGAACTGGATTCCTGGGAGTTCATTCTGTTGAAGAATCATAAAGGTAAGTGAATATTATCATGTTAGTTTCTAACTTTGTTGACGCCAACATGGCGGAAATTTCTTTGGTTGGAATTTGGGCTCTGAGAGCGTACTCAGATGATGCTTTTTTCCAATTATTTAAAAATAAAAAAAA